>NC_056726.1:719551269-719581269 GCF_019279795.1 Protopterus annectens
ACAGTGTTCTGCTGGACAATAAGCACATTTGTGACTGATATCTGTCGTCATATACACATATACCTGTGTTATGTCAGCCAAACCATTGGCAAGCCTGTGAGCAATGACAATGTAACATAATAGCCTACTTATAACTGTTGGACATCTTCCAGGTTATCACAGTGATGTCAAAGCCTACTGTGCAATCAACTTACTAATGTATGGTGCAGCTATATTAATACAGTATCAATATGGATGTAAAAAATCCACGAATATACGAGGCTCATCCAGTACAGCTTTATTAGCAAACAAACCACTGATGCTCCACCACTGACCTAGTTTGTCCAAACGGACTTCTTCAGAGTGTGTGGAACCAGTGAAATATATACTGACAGTAATTAATTAATTAACCAATACACACCTAATACAAAACTAAAGAGTGGTGTTACATGACCCGCCCGTAACCAGGCTTGAATCAAGCTACCGCTATAACATTTAAAAATACACACGCATCTAAAAATGCATAAAAAATGAATAAAAAATACACAAAAAATACATAAAAAATTCAATTTAATAACAATCTGTATGTTAATTGCATAAACTTGACAAAAATGTGAACATGAAATGTGTAAAGTATAGTATATAGAAATTATACTATTGCAAATGTGCCATGGTGATAACTATATAGATTTAACCTAATATATGTTTGAGCCTCAAATGAGGTTTGATAGAAATAAACTCATTTAACCCAGGATAATAGTGGGCATTAAGTAACAACTGCCACTTTAGTTCACAAGTGTCTAAATGATAATCTGTTGTCCTACCCTGTAGATCTTTTACTAACTGTTGTATAACACAAAATGAAAATTTATGATCACTATGTGCTATTATGTGTCGTGCTAAAGCATTGGTGGGCCTAAGATGCTGAATGTCTAAAAGATGCTCCTTTATCCTGTCTCTGAATCTTCTACGTTATGCGCACATAGAATGCCATACACGACTGACATTTAGCAAGGTAAATAATATTAGATGAAAAACAGTTATAGTGACCATTGATCTTAATGGATATATTGTTGACCATTATCTTATTCCCTGTTAATAATAATAATATAAACGCACAGGTTGAACATCTACCACATTTAAAATTACCCTTAGCTTTACTAGTATTACTATCCCTAACTACACTGCCCTTTTCCAACATCCCTTTGAATGTCATGTCTTTCCGAAAAATAAACTTAGGTTTTCGTACAGAAAACCCATAGAACTCTTTTAATCTTGACAAAGACATCCAATACTTCTCAATGATTTTAATAATATTAATAATGTAATCAGTGTCTGCATTAAACGTTAGGACGAAGAGGAGATGTTCATTACCCATATCCTGTTGCCGGTTAACATTGTGGTTAAACAAATCCTGTGTGCTCCTAAGTATAGATTGAATATCTCCACTATCTCTTTTAGATTGTATTTCCTTCCTAACCTCCTCACACATAGATTTAGGATACCCCCTATTTAAAAAGAGACGTTTAATGCAGACACTGATTACATTATTAAAATCATTGAGAAGTATTGGATGTCTTTGTCAAGATTAAAAGAGTTCTATGGGTTTTCTGTACGAAAACCTAAGTTTATTTTTCGGAAAGACATGACATTCAAAGGGATGTTGGAAAAGGGCAGTGTAGTTAGGGATAGTAATACTAGTAAAGCTAAGGGTAATTTTAAATGTGGTAGATGTTCAACCTGTGCGTTTATATTATTAACAGGGAATAAGATAATGGTCAACAATATATCCATTAAGATCAATGGTCACTATAACTGTTTTTCATCTAATATTATTTACCTTGCTAAATGTCAGTCGTGTATGGCATTCTATGTGGGCAAAACGTGTAGAAGATTCAGAGACAGGATAAAGGAGCATCTTTTAGACATTCAGCATCTTAGGCCCACCAATGCTTTAGCACGACACATAATAGCACATAGTGATCATAAATTTTCATTTTGTGTTATACAACAGTTAGTAAAAGATCTACAAGTTAGGACAACAGAGTATCATTTAGACACTTGTGAACTCAAGTGGCAGTTGTTACTTAATGCCCACTATTATCCTGGGTTAAATGACTTTATTTCTATCAAACCTCATTTGAGGCTCAAACATATATTAGGCTAAATCTGTATAGTTATCACCATGGCACATTTGCAATAGTATAATTTCTATATACTATACTTTACACATTTCATGTTCACATTTTTGTCAAGTTTATGCAATTAACATACAGATTGTTACTAAATTGAATTTTTTATGTATTTTTTATGTATTTTTTATTCATTTTTTATGCATTTTTAGATGCGTGTGTATTTTTAAATGTTATAGTGGTAGCTTGATTCAAGCCTGGTTACGGGCGGGTCATGTAACACCACTCTTTAATTTTGTATTAGGTGTGTATTGGTTAATTAATTAATTACTGTCAGTATATATTTCACTGGTTCCACACACTCTGAAGAAGTCCGTTTGGGACGAAACCTAGGTCAGTGGTGGAGCATCAGTGGTTTGTTTGCTAATAAAGCTGTACTGGATGAGCCTCGTATATTCGTGGATTTTTTACATCAATATGGATGTCCCTTTTGTCACCCATTAATGTGTGCCATTGTCCAGACGTACTGCTATAGCAGGTTGAGAAGTATGATTGAGCAGCAAGACTGTAAATACAGTGTGCCATACTAACGTTCAACAGAAATGTATACCAGGTATCCCCTGAGCACATGTATGTATGCATATGTTCAGCTGGAAGGCACAAAACTAATCACATGGGTTTCAAGCAGTCAGGTACATAGGTTGTGCATGTTGCACATGTGTGCAATATCAGTGTCAGTGCATACAACAGACATAAATGTGAAATGTGTACAGCTACTGGTTGTTGCATTGCCCTGACACTGATATGGGTACTAGAGTGGGCATGATTATCAGCTAGTAATTAGAGAAGTGTCCAACTGTGTTATGACCTGCTGTCCATGCCTACCACTACTAGCTATATCAACACCTATATACAGTGGATATCGCAAGTGTACACACCCCTGTTGGAATGCCAGGTTTGTGTGTTGTATGTGCTGTATGACAATCAGACCACAGAAAATCATTTCATAATGTTTCTCACTTGAATGTGACCCCTAACCTGTACACTTCTATTGAAAAAATATCAAAGGTGCTTCTAGGAAGGTGAGCAACTATTTCCAAGTGAAGGTGTGCCATGATGTTAGAGTCCAAACCAAGATGAAGGAATGCTGTAACCATCTCAAGAGGTGCATGCACAACATATTCATATAAGTGTGTGCACATTAATTTAACTGGCTTATTGTACTGATTATTATTTCCATATGTTTTCACAGACCAGATTGTTATGTTTACAATTGAATACTACAGGTTATAGGTCACATTAAAGGTGGAAATTGTTTTTAAATGAGTTATTGTGGTGTCATGTTTCAATTGCACAAATACCAGTCATTGCAACAGGGATGTGTAACCTTTATATCCACTGTAGTTATACGGACTCACCAGTACCTGACCTATATAACCAACCTCCACCAAGGTAGAGTAATCCCTTTTGGTGGGCAGCAGCAATACACAAACCACATAATAGGTTACTAGATTGGCTGCACAGGAACACATAGGTGCAGGCAACAACTTGGAAGCAAGTCTACCTCTATCAGAGCAAGCATGTAAGTTCACAGGTGACATCCTGTAAGCCTGACTATGACTACAAATCAGACATATCCACACCACCAAGGACAATTGCAACAGTGTCTCCATATATGCTTTCAGTCTCAGATGAAACAATACAATTCACCGTGTACTGAGGGTAAAGCACACATCATACACATATGCCATGGATATAGGCAACCCGCATCAGACAGGTTAGGTGGGCACATTGCCATCCTGTTCACCCCAGTTGTATAGGGGGATATGCACATGAACCACACTCCTCCCCTAAGCTATGGTGAGCATGCACATACTGCCTACTGATGACAACAACAGCAAATCTCCATGGGGCATAATAACATCACTGTCTGCCTCCTACATGAACCCAGGCATATGCTCACAGCTCCATCACACACCACTGTCAAACACAGACCTGCCACCATCCACACACCATCTACATGGAAGATAGCCACTGTCAACCCTCTACACAGAAATTAATGGAGAATAGAGGATTATGCAATCAAGCACCCAACATTGGGAGGAATAAGATAGCTCAGGGCCAGGAGTGTAATGCAAGCTGCTATAGCCATGATACATTGGAGGGTTATGATGTAGTTTGGATTATTTGCAAGTAATATCCACTGTTGATGCACAATTTGACAACCGTATGAGGTCATGTGACCTTTTGCAATGTATTCCAGCTAACATGCAGAGGGCTCACCTACCAGCATTCTCTGTTGGGGAAACTGACATCATCGCCCAATATGTGATCGAATATTATGCCCTGTTATTTGGACAAATAGCAGAAGATGTGTGGGAGAGGACCACCCTGTGGAACACTTTGGCCCACAGGGTAAATGATGCCGGCTTGCACAGCAGAACTTATGAGCAGGTGTAGCATCGGGCCACCGACCTCATCCACCATGCAAATCAATGGACTACTGCTGTATTGAGGGACCAGCTAGCCACAGGTGGGGATCCAGCCATCCAGCCCCCACTGACACCCACCGAGGAGCTCCTCTCCAACCTTGGGGCACCCACCCAATGCACAAGCCATGAAGCTGAGGAAAGCATTGTGGAGGTTTGTTGCACACACACACACACACACACACACACACACACACACACACACACACACACACACACACACACACACACACACACACACACACACACACACACACACACACACTGGACAAGGAGCATGCAGGTAAGGGCCCAGTGGGGATTAGCACACTAATGTATCAGACATACATGTATCTGTATTGTATAAGTACACTAATGTATCAGACATACATGTATCTGAATTGTATCCATATCCATGTGTCAGGTCTGATTGCAGTTGTGGATGGGGTTTTCTAATGCACAGAGGTGCACATCTATGGTGAGGACAGAACATTGTGTATTATTGGGGTTAGTACTGTAAATGTGCAGACATGCTGCACCCATCCTGTGCCAAGGCCACATGTGAGTCTGCTGACAATACCTCCCTCTCACAACTAACTCTACTCTGCATATGGGACAGTAGCCTGAAGCTGGTGAGTATGACATTATTCTGTTGTTGCCTGGTAATACCCCAGGCATGTGAAGGGCATGCAATTTACCATGCAGACAACTATAAGTAATAGCTATATTGCTTTATGTAATAGCTATATTGCTTTATTTGCATGTTCACTTGTGGTGGGGTTAACTGCATTGCATCATAGTGGTCACCACTGGGGCCTATCTGATGTAAATCCAACATTCCTGTAGCATACCTCACAACTTTTCAGTACCAAGACGTTTGGACACAGGCCAGCAAAATGGGCTGGACAAATGGCCTAAGGTAGGGACATGTGTGCCACATTGGTGGTATACAGTGAATATCAATTGTGTACACACCCCTGTTAAGATGCAAGGTGTTCCTGTAACATACAAATTAGGACCACAGTATGCCAATCCACACCTCTTCCAGCCTTTAATGTGACCCATAACATGAACAGTTCACTTGTAAAACCAAGCATCTGGACTCATGCATTGCACCTACAAGGCTGGCCACCTGTGAGGGTGGCAAATGTCATATCAGCATCATGTTTCAGTCATGTATGATACCTCGTGCTGCCATAAGGGTCAGTACACTCACTGTGGCCTATTTGGCTATAATATCACATACATGGGCATTGTTAAGGAAAACACATACCACTTTTAACCACATATAGGTTGCAAACATCTGGATATTCCAAACACATCTGTACAGAGGACTGTACAATGGTTTAACCTGCTGTATGTGAGGCACATGCTGTTACCACACAACATAAAGTTATGGCAGTGGGAGGTGGTCACCATTCGTGTATGGTACACACATCAAAATTGTATAAGCCACACAAGATATGATCCTCACACACACACACAGTTGCCAGCATTGGAATTAGAACTCCTGCCTATCCAGGTAATTCTACTATAGTGCTACGCAGTTATCAGATGCACCACATAGCTTATACATTTCCATTTAGTGCAAAGGATGTGTGAAGGGTAGTAGACAAGTCAAAAATGGTATGAGGCACACACACACACACACACACACACACACACACACACACACACACACACACACACACACACACACACACACACACACACACACACACTCACACACTCCTGCCTATCTAGTAATGTCTACTATAGTGTTACACAGTTACCACATACACTACAGAGCTTACTGAACTTTCACATAGCCAAAGCTGCTAACTGCACAGCTGAGGTAAATTACTGCAGGTGGCAGAAAGTCTGCCTTCAGTTCCATCCTTACTTCATGGTAGTTCTTTCTGACTTGCAATTCATATAGCATTATGGCTTGGTACTTCACCAGGTTATTGTATCAAGACGTGTGGCACACCTGGGAGCCATCAGCAGTACTCGTTCATCACAGAAGTAGCCTCAATACTTACTAGTTATGTATACCCCCTCCTGGCAGGATTGAAGGGCAGTTTTCTGTGGTTTCACTCATTAACCTGGTGTACTTGTCCATTCTGAGGCATTGTTGCAACTATTTCATGTACACAGACAACCCTCCCTTCTAAACTCCAAACACTCAGACCTGTGAGAGTTACCTGTATATTATCCAATGTGGATATATGCACTCTCCAGCAAAGACTGGACTAGCAGGGCAAGAGGACAAGATGAATACCTTCACCACAACATGTAGATTACATAGCTCACCATGGCACCCACTTTGACAGCCATGACATACAGTGAAAAGCCACAAACCCACCTTCACAGAGGCACTCAATGAACATTTACTCAAACAGCACAGACCAGCAAGACAGACACCCACTCAGACACATGTCACATGCCAATGGACACATATTTAACCTACACAGTGTGCCCCTCAATCTAAGCTCCTAAGGCTAACCACCTTGCACAATACAGTGATCATGTTTAACTCAGTACTGAGGCACACACATATCCCACTCACTAAGTTGAATATGGGGCAGGTAACAGCCAAATATCTATCACATGCCAGCATCCAACACATGATACAGCCAGTCATGGAACTCCACAACAACTACGGTTATCACTCTGTATCCATGTGGGTGTGAATGACCTGAGACAAGCCTCCTTGGACTACGTGACATGAGACATGGTTGAAGTCCCTGATTTAATGGTCCAGGCAGGTGTGGCAGTAGCCCTGAGCAGTGTACCACCATCACCCAATATGATGCTGCTGTACTATCAACAGATTGACTGCAATATTGGCTTATGTGTTTTGTGTCATTCTCAGGGAATCCAGTACCTCTCTTCTTGGGATGACATGATTGACAGAACCAATGACTTGCAACAGATGTCCTACATCTGTCAGCGCTGTGTTTTCAGGTACTGGCTAAGTGTCTTGCCACCCCTATGATGCCTTATTAGGCAGTGTTCTTAATGTAATTACCACCATAACAGCTAGACATGTATGCAATCTGTGGGTCATGCTGCTCAACAGTAGACATCTGTCAGGATGCAGTCACTCAAAGCACATGTTGGAGTGGAGGACATTAAAATGCCTGCTGTAATGGAGAGGTGGTTCACAGCAGCAGACAGCAGCCCTGCAGTATCAGGCTATAACGCATTCCACAGCTGTCAGCCCACAAACATGGACCACACCACACCTCCACAGGTGGTGTTGTCTCAATATTCATTATGGATGGGAAAACCTCCAAACTTCTATCCAAGTATAATGCATTGGCGATACTTGCAGTACAACTGCCTGGGGTAATAGTGCAATCCAGACCAAAGCCTGCTATGGGTCCACATCTATGTCCCTAGATTGTCAATGCATATTCCTCACCACCCTGCCATCTATGATGGTCCAATGCAACACTGACATAGTATGATACTTCAGCTACCCCTAAACCACCTGGGGAAAGTAGCCAAGCACCAGTACTGTGGCCCAACACTTCCTGGTATTCATCATTTACAGTGCACAGGACTGGCTCATACTGACCCCCAGTTGAGGATGCAACAACCTTGACCTGTGTTGACCACTTAAAATATGGGACTGCTGCTCATCCATAGTTGTCATTCCCTGCATGGTGCATCCACACAGACAGTAATCAACATGGAACTCAACATGTCAGCCACACCCCCAAAGGTAACCATCTTGCAAAACCTGTCCAAAGCTGACTTTGCAGCCATAAAAACAGGTGTGGATGACTTCACTGCACCCATGACAATGGGAAATAGCTGCATGACTGTGGAATCATACACATATGCACTGTACAAACAGGTACATGAATGCATGGCACTGGCCAGAAGCAACAGAACCCAGACACTGTCCTCCAAACACTGGGAGACAATGTGATGGTCACCTGCCATTGCTAAAGTGTACAACAGAAGGACGACACTGTTGCAGAGAAAGGTGGTGTCCCATGACTGTTGAACTCCCTTATTAGCCTCAAACACAATGTGGGATCCCTCATGGAATCTCCTACAGGCATCTATGAAGGCAGACATTCAGCAGACACAGACAACAATCACAATAGCCTTAGATTGGTACATCAACAACCTCCACAGCATTAAACACAAGTGCTTTGAGTTACTGCACAATGCTAATACATATCCTGAGACAACGGATATTGGCCACAGTCTTGGCAACACATTCAATGTCAGCTTTACCCTTCTGTCCCCCCACAACTGGAGTGCTGAGTGAATGTGTTCTCACATGCTGTATACTGTTGCTGTTCTAGGCGTCTGTGTGTCACCAGGATGTGGTCCTTCAGCAAGACCAAGGGGTATGGCAGTGTGGTAACACATCCACCATGTCTTAGGCAGGGTACAGATATATCTGCACAGATTTCCCAGGTCTGTAACACAGTGATTGCATATGCCTCACTTATTACAGGGCTGAGGGTTGTACATAGGTATATGTTGATTTACAACATCTGTTGTAGAGTGGAGAATGGTATGTGTTGTGGTTTGGACACACCTCCAATTGCTAATAATCACAGTCACAGGGGATATTCATTAATCCAACACAATGAGATTACTAGTCACACACACACACACACACACACACACACACACACACACACACACACACACACACACACACACTCACACACACATAGCCCAAGGGAATACCCTGGCATCAGGCCACATAACATTAGTCAGAAAACTCCAAAAACACGACTCCACGAACCAACTCCTCAAAGAAAGAAAAAAATGGAAAAAAAAACACACTGAACAACTGGAGAAACAGTCACCATCCACTTTTACTGTGTTCCTAGTACTTCGGCATCAAGCATTCCAGGGAATAATCATGTACAAGAATGGTGTACTTTATATACATTTCACTACATTCATTATTCAATTCAATTATACAATAATAGATCAATTAATCAGTGAGTCAAAAAAATTTAAATCTAAAGTGCATCCTGAGCAGTAAAGTGTTTCAGAAACATTCAAAGTGCATCAAAACATATAAAGTGCAACCCCTTACATTACTATTGCATTTAACATTATGATTTAAGAAGTTCATACAAAAGCACTTATGAATCTCTAGATTAGCGAATACTAAAACATTTTGCCCTACAATGGTTGATGTTGTTGTCACATGTAATGAGGAGCATAATGACAGGTATGTATTGAGTAATGTAAATAGTTCACATTTAGTGAGTCAATGTGAAATGTTAAATATTATTAATCTATCAGATTTGCAGTTAGATGATATGTTTCTGAAGCACTTTACTGCTCATGATGCACTTTAGATTTTAATTTTTTTGACTCACTGATTAATCAAAAATTGATTAAAAAATAAAAGTCAATGGTGACCGTTTCTCCAGTTGTTCACATGACAATAGTCCCCATTGTGGCTCAGGAGCATAGTCACTGTAGTGGTCCCCAGGGGTGGGTATCGTATTCTCCATCCACTCATCCAGATATCTATTGTGGGTGGCCAGTGATGTGCACTGCTGTACATGTATATGATTTATATTCCATAACATGGACAGTGTCTGGGTTGTGCACCTGTCCCATATGCATGTCCTTTGAAGTGTGGAAGTGTGCCTGAGGTCTCTGGGGCATGTTGTGTGGACAGACTGGTATCTTCAGATGTAGCATTCGTGACCTAGTTTGGTGAGAAATGGCTGTGTAACTGAGGAGGTGATTGCACCTACATAGACAGTATGATGCTGGGATTCATTGGAGTTATTGGAGTCTGTCCATACAGGGTATGTGTATAAGGCATGGTATTCCCTTTGTGGGGTATGTTTGCAGACACTACACTTACTGCAGGTGTCCAGTGGGGAAAATGGAAAAAGGGCCACTGTACACATTGATTGGGCTAATGAGGGGATGGTACAGGGTGACCATGTCCTTTTACTTGCTGGATAACACACACTTAGTCAGGAGATGTTACACATCAAAGTACTTTCTGATGTCAGTGGCCCTGTTGTGGTCAACAGGCAGCTGACTGTCAACTAGTGTTCCCCATTCTGTTATAACAACATCCCTGTTCAGTGCACTACCACTAATGTATTACTTCACATGAAGTAATACATTAGTGGACTGCCACTAATGTATTACTTCATGTGAGCCATGGTGTTCCCAAAGGTGATGGCAGCACATCTTTTGGTATTCAGGTTATATCCAGGGTTCTGACAACAGTCATAGGTGTCAAGTGGCCTTTGTGCATGATGTCAACATCACATGGATTGGAAATACTACCACCCACCTTACTGTTGTATGCAAGCATTTTCAGCCATGGTGCCTTTGTGTTTTCCTGTACCTCAGAATGATAGATCCCAGACATGAGAGGACATGGGTCCATAACCTGTGTGACACCAGTCATGTCTGGTAATCGGTTTGACATGGAGTCCACTGCAATCACACCGTGGGTACTATCTGTGAGGCAGTTTGCGGGAGAACTACTGATACTGAGGTTGATGCCTAGCCAAGTGTGTTTGTGTATGATTCCTGTGTGGAGCGTGGTCTCTGAGTATTATAAGGGTTTCCTATATTGTTAACTATTCCATACTGTCACATAGTCATTGCACATGGCACTACACATTTAGGGCTGTGGATTGTCTACACCAACCTCTATGATGTTTGACAACTGTCAGCCTTGAAATGTCAACATTGGGACATATACTAGGTCATCAATATAATAAGTTAGCAAAAGCCGCCCCCCAATGAATCCTGTTACTACACAATTAGACTGACACCCACACAGGATACTGATGACAGACAGAGACACACACACACTCACACACAGACACAGACACACACACACACACACACACACACACACACACACACACACACACGCACACACACACACACACAGTTGCCAGTACTGAATTTCAAACCCCTACCTATATTGCTAATGCAGTGTTACACATTTATTGCATGCACCACAGAGCTTATAGGATGGATGTTGTCCCAAGGTACTTCAAAGGTGAGGAACCTCACCAGCCCTTGTAAATACTAGCATTGTGCGATGTAGTGGTTGAGAGATTTCATAAAATACTTTACACCCTACACACATTTACATTTGCCAGGAGTGAGGTTTAAACCTCTATCTAAATATGTTTTTAGACCTTTATGTTACACATTTACCACATGCACCACTGACCTTACGCAGTTTAGGGTTGCCAACAGGTACTTCTAAGGTGAATGATAGCCGCAGGACTGCTAAAGTAGGGCACTGAAAGTGTACTGGGTGTAAATGAGGCCAAAATCTTAAGGTACAAACATATATATACATATATATATATATATATATATATATATATATATATATATACACACACACACACACACACACACACACACACACACATATATATATATATATATATATATATATATATATATATATATACACACACACACACACACACACAGACAAACCTGCCAGGAATGAGATTCAAATCCCTACCTGTGTAGTTATTGCTACTACATTGTTATGCATTTATCACACATGCCACAGAGCTTCCAGGTAGACTGGTATCCAAACATACCTCTAAGGTGAGTGTCAACAGCAGCCATTGTAAAGTATTACACTTTGAAATGTACTGGCTGTATGTGGACACAAAGTACTTAAACCTACAGATATACACACACACTCAAGACACACTTTTACAATTGCCAGTACTGAGATTAGAACTCCTACCTAATTCATGTTTTGCAGTACAGTATTACGCAGTTATTGCAAGTGCCATGGAGATTATATATATATGTCAGAGAGCCATCCAAAGGTATCTTTGAAGGTGAGTGACATCAGCAGCAGTGCAAAAGGAGGGGTAAGGGAAGAGTAGTGAGTGTAAATGGCCTCAAAATCATGTCTCTATAAAGACACATACTCCCTCACACAAACACACACATTTTCACAGTTGCCAGGACCAGCATTAGAACTCCTACATAACTAGTTTGCTGCACTATAGTATTACGCAGCTATCGCGGGCACCATGGAGCTTATAGGACTGCAAGCTGCCCAAAGGGTTATTTCAGGGTGACTGACATCAGCAGGAGTGCTAAAGTAGGACAATAGGAAGTGTAATGAGTGTTAATGGCCTCAAACTCATTCATCTAGAAACACACACACTCACACACAACTTTTCATTTGACAGGACTGAGATTACAAATGCTACATGAATACTTATTTGTACTATAGTGTTACACAGTTATCACAAGCACCACTGAGACTATAGGGCTGAGAGCTACCAAAAGGAATTTCTACAGTGAATGACATCAGCACATCATATGATATAGGCCAGTGGGATGTGTACTGGGTGGGAAAGGCCTCATAATGGGATTCTCTCTGTCACTGTCTGTTTCTCTGTTCCCCAATGTCTCTGTGTGCATATATTTGACATATTATATTATGTTGGCCTTAGATATGTGTGAGTATTCCTATCCAGTGTGTGTGTGTGTGTGTGTGTGTGTGTGTGTGTGTGTGTGTGTGTGTGTGTGTGCGCGCGCGTTTGTGTGTGGAAGTATTAATGGTGTACAATTTGGTGTGTGTGTGTGTGTGTGTGTGTGTGTGTGTGTGTGTGTGTGTGTGTGTGTGTGTGTATATACAGACATCTGTAAATAAAAGATAACTATAGTTCACTGTGTTGTTCATTTCTCTAAGTGTAGGAGCATGCCCAGTATGACCTTCTATATTGAGCATCTGCATCCATTCCAGGGAGAGTTGGATTCCAGTTCAGGGTTTTGTGTGCTACAGCTACACCTCACAACCTGTTTCTGCAGGATATCTGTAGATAGGTTGCCAATATGAAGACACAATGGGTGTAACATACGGGGCATTCTGTCACTATTGCTGACTGTGCTGCTTGTGAAACATGGTTGGTTGCATCATAGATTTTCTGACATATGTACTTTTTTTACACTGTGATGTATCACGTCATCAACTACTGACAGATATAATTTTTTGCTCACAGTTATTTACCAGGGAAATACAAGATGAATGAAGCTGAGACCAATATTCTGAGACATATAGACTACACATTCTGGCACACTCCTGTCATTGTGGAGATGTAGCAACAGACAATAGACTGCTGGTTCTGTGTAAATGGTCCAGCACCTTGTTAGTATGCTGGCTGGGGATCCCCTTCTTGTGCTTTTCTCAACTTCACGGAATGGCCATATCCTGCTGGGGCCATACCTCTGAGATGTACAGATACATCCAGTTTATCCAGAAGCAGGACTCATACATCTGGTCAGTTTACCTTCACATTGTGGTTTACAAGCAGTTTTGTGGCTATTCATTCATGGGTTTGCAGTCAGGGGGTAGTATGGGCAGACATTAGAGTTTCAGACTTCAGACACTCCATGACATCCATGCTTCTACACTCCCCCCCCCGTTATTCTCTCCTCTTCCTAACATTATGAATGCAATATCTCCAAGGTATCCCCTATAGTTGGGCCTTTATCCCAGTAGTAGTTATAGCCTGGTCCACAGGTCTTGTAGTAGGACATGGGGAGGCATGCTTCTGGCATTTGTTAGCAATGCCTTGCATTTGTTTTCAGTTTACTGTGTTAGGTTGTTAGTTAGGACCCCCTGACATTCCATACATTGGCACTATGGGTGAAGCATGGGCATTTGCCAGAGGACTGTAGGCCATTTGAGAGTGTTGCAGGCCATCTGTGGCAGGCCAGTGCATTCTGTCACTAATATGTTCCCATGCTGCAAGCCAGTGGATTACCTTGGGGTGACAGTGGTAAGTGTTCCTGTCAATCCTTCCTGTTCATAATGATCCACGAGTCTGGATGTAGCCAGGTTGCTGCTTTCAGTTGGGAACACACCTGCATGGGACACCTATTTAGCATGCAGCATCATGTATGTATTCCCATACAGAGATGGGTTCATGCTGTACTCATTCCCTACAGCATGGATATGACCTGTGATAAACCTGTGGCTGGTGGTGGGGTGAGCTGGGTGCATGTGTGACATGGAAGCTACTGGCACCAACTCACAGATATACCTGGGGCATTCCCCTTATGCTGCCTTGTGTGTGAACATGGGTAGCCTGTAATTACTTTGTAACTGTGCCTTATGTGGTCTGCCAGTGATTGGCCAGACTATCAGTATTCTATACTAGTGGGACAACTAATGTGATGCTAACCTCTATGTATAATTCCAAAGTTATGTGCAGTTGACAGTTATTTTATATGCACACTGTGTAGGTTACTTCCACCTGTGTACTGTTTCTATGTATGGGCCACCATTCTTGGCATGTCCAGTTTTCCAACAGTGACAGATATTGACATCTGGACAGTGAGTATGTACAACTGCTGACAAGGGAGCAGCTGAGAAGCAGTTTGGTTGGCATTACAGTTGTTGGAACATGGCCCTGTTGACCACTGTACTGTACCTAGACCACTGAGACACAACCATCCAGGCCCACATGCTGACCACTTCCATGCAATATTAAACACACAGCAAACTTACTACACTATCTCCTGCATATTGCACGCATGCAACAATATAGATTGGGACAGCTCTGGCAATCTGTGCTCCAGTGATATTACTCCTCAAACGTACATGTTACTGCATTTCTACATGGGATTGTGAGGGGGGGTGCACACCTGAAGACTTTAAACATTTGCAATGACTGTACTGGTATTTTGGTTACTCTGTTGACTTCCATTTCATATTGTACTGTGACCTATCATGCAGAAAGGAGGCATATAAGTAGAGTACACGTTAGATTATAATGGCATACATTTCAATTTCAGACTTCTTAACCTTCAGAATTAAAATGCATCTGCCAGACCTGTTGTAGTATGTGTGTGCAGGTCTGGAGGGGGGCTGTTCACCATTGCCATCGTTTGTGGGCCTTAGCCTGTCCTTTCTGTATGGTCATCTACACCTGTCCTGCTGGGTGAGGCTGGTGGTGGGTATGTGACCCTTATTGACATCCATGTGTGTGACCTATTGATACCCACCATTATTTGGGCCATCACAGGTACCGCGGTGGGAGTTGTCACCTTGTGTAGTACTGCCTAGTATGTTGATACCAGTATTTGTTATGGATTTCCTGCTGTCCCTTATAGCTGTCAGCTGTCTACTGCTATCCCATTCAGCCACCCACTTCCCTTGCATGCTTGCATCCATATAATACATACAACTATCAGAACATACTACTCCATTCAGTAATTGATAGAAAGGGTGACTTACCTTGTTGCTGGGCCAGAACTGAGGACAGTGCTGGAGGGCTAACTATGTTGGATGCATGTAGTACACTCCCTATACATGGTAAAGTGCAGGTAGTGTCATGTTTGGCATCCCTTTTCCTGTATGTGCGAGTCGGAGAGAGGTATCAGTCCCTGAGTCCCTACAGTGTCAGTGTGTGTGCTATGCATTCCCTCTTTGTCAAGGCCTGGGCATACTGGGCATGCCTCCTTTTGCCTACAGGGGCAGGCTCAGGAAGTTCCTCCTCTGAGTTCCTCTGTGCCTGTGCTGGCCTTGGCAATGGTGTGTGGGGAGGCTGTGTGGCCCTGCCCCTTGCTGTTCCTGCTGCAGCTGTTTCCACAGGATCATATTGTGTAGCATGGCACATACTATGAGCATGTGTGCACATGTGGCTGGAGAGTACTGCAAGACTCCACCGGATATGTCAAGGCAGAGGAACCGTGACTTGAGCATCCCAAACACAAACTCTACAATAATCCTCGCTTGTGCGTGTGCCTCATTATGGTGTTTTTGTTCAGGTGTGTGTGCATTTCTGATGGGTGTCATCAGCCACGGCTCCAGTGCATAGCCAGCATCCCCCACTACATGTCCATATGGGATGTCCCACCCTGCCAAACCCCTGATAAAGCTGTGAGAAATGCCATATGTGGGAGTCGTGATAGCTTCCAGGGCTGCCAGCACACACATTCATGATAATGCCCTGGGCATCACACATAACCTGGCAGTTGATGGGGGGGAGCCCTTCCAGGTTATGTAGACCCTACCCCGCTCACCAGGTGCTGCTTTGATGTGTATGTGTGTACAGCCTATAGCACCAACTACCTCAGGGTATTCTGCTATACAGTGGAAGAGACGCATACTTCTGGTGAATGCCTCACAGCTGCTGGGAAAATATATGTGCTCACTGACATGTGCTGACATGGCATCCAGGAACTGGTGGAGTATCCTGGATGCTGATGCCTGTGAGACCCCCATGATGTCCCCAGTTGTTCTTTGGAAGGTACCTGTGGCTAGTATTCTTAAGCCTACACGTACCTTGGTATACACTGGGATGGGTTCCCCTGTTAGTTCTGTGTGTGAGGCATGGCCGACACAGCTTGATGATTTGCTGTAGAATGTCCCTGCCCACCCTATAGTGCTCCACTATCTCCAGCTCATGTAGGCCCTGGTAGGTTACCCTGCGTCTGTACACTCTTCTCCTCCTCCTCTCTGTGGGTCGGTTGTCAGCATTCTCCTTCACACCATCCTCAGTCTCTAGCACATATTGATGAATTAAAGCAGCAGCAGCCGCTAACATTTCTAGTTAGTTTTGCCAGTTAAAAATTCCCTGTCTGTGTACACCAGTGGTGTAGAGTTTGTAGGGAAACACCAATCTGAAAGGTGTTTGCATAGTTTATAGTAGTGTGGTGGGCTGCTGCATGTGTAATTGGCTGATTCTGATACATTCAACCTGCCAGCTATGCTAGTTCTCCTTGATTGCCTTCCTACTGCTGTTTCCACAAAAAACAGTCTGAGAGGTGTTTGCATAGTTTATAGTAGTATGCTGGGCTGCTGCATGTGTAATTTGCTGATTCTGATACATTTCACCTGACAGCTATGCTAGTTCTCCTTGATTGCCTTCCTACTGCTGTTTCCCCTTCCTAGTTCCTCCCTATTTAAGCCCCGAGGTGTGCTGCACATACCCAGTGCTCAAATGTAAACAGTGCTCCTATTTCATCTTTTTTTTTCTTTTTTCTTTTTTTTTTTTTTTTCTTTTTTGTTGTTTAAAACCCAGTGTGCGGCATGATGCACACCCGTTGTTTAGGCTATGTACACACTGCTCATGCACATCTGACACACCCCCTTCCTTAGCTGTGCTTAGCTAAGGGCAAACACGGGCCACAGAGCTCAAATGAGTTTACAGTAAGCAAGACACACTCCCTTATGAAGTCATTCAGCTCTTACACTTGCAGTGTTGTATTGCTGCGCCTACATGGTTAGGTACAAGCTGACACATTGAAGAAATATGTGATTCAGTATAACTCCCCTCATTTGCATACCACAGTGTGTAGGTTGTTAGTTACTGCACTTAAACGGACCCTTTCCCCTTGCCAACCAGTGCTCCGTGGTATTGCTTACATTCTGCTTGCCATTGACTATAATGGCAAAATGTAGAATTAACTTAAATTTGAGTTTTCACATTTTTTTTTATTTAGGCAGGATCCCGTTTGCGCGCTGCTGCCCTATGCTTAAACGGCCGAGATCGGCCAAAAAAAAGTTTAATTTTCATAATAATATTTAATTTATTATATTTGCCCATTGGCATGTCTAATGCACATAATACATCCTTTGTCATGAGCTGTCATGCCTCCATTTTGTCAGTTGCAAAAATGTACTCATTTATTTTCTGAATACATTTCTGCATTGACACTGTTCTAGCATGGAGACGTGGCAGCTTGGTGAATCGCTAAATCACCTCATTTGCATAGTTTTCACCAGCAAATGAGGTGATTTGCATATTTGCCAGTTTTCTGTGCTAGAACTGTGTAGGACCGCTTGTGCATGTGAAAACAGCACTATCCTGAATCGCTCGGCGGCCATTTTCCATGCAGGAGCTCCTACAAAGTTCCTGCATGGAAAATCCAGCTTCCTGAATCCCGGGAAATGTTGATGTAAGTTATACATATTGGACTTCTGAGCTGATTCACTGAAATGACTTTAAATAAGCAGGTTTGTTGAAAGGTGATCCAGTGAAACAAAGTCATAATGCCACAACAGTGAGACTGTAACTGAATTTATGAAGGGTAGAACTCTCTAAGTCTTGTAAAACATTATAGGTGTCTACTTACAACCAGGCGACAATATTGCCACTCTACAGTTCAGTCAATGAGACTAACTGAATTTATGAAGAGTAGAACTCTCTAAGTATTGTAAAATATTATAGGTGTCTACTTACCACCGGGTGACAATATTGCCACTCTAGAGTCCATTTTACATTGGACTTTCACCAGCCTCACTCAGGAGACACTTGTCCTGGGGGACTTCAACATTGATTGGGCATTTACCATGCCCCCCCCCGAAGTACCACTTAAACCTATTTAACTTCACACAGATTATCCAAACTCCCACCTGTATAGACAAATCGACCAAAAAGGAATCCATATTAGACTGGATCCTAACCAACAACTCTTCATCTGCCAATATATCTGGAACGTTACCCGACTCCGTCAGTGATCACTTAACCACATTCATACTAAGACACCACACAAAACCCATAAAAACCCCCATCCTTCGTTCTATCCGTAGTTCCAAAAATGTCCTACCAGATCAATTCAACAACACCTTAGAAAATAAATTGGTAACCTCATAAAACTCTACCATTAGAGGAAGCCATGGAGTACATTAATACTACCTTCTTAGGTATCCTTAATATTATGGCCCCACAATGTATAATTTGTACTAAAACCAACCCAACCCCCTGTATCTCAAAGGACACAAGATCCCTACTCAAACAATGAGACATAGCTTGGGCAACCTGGCATACCAGCAAAACAAGTACAAATCAACAATACTTCCTAGAGCTCAGAAACAAAGCAAAAAAACAAATACATAATGACAAAAAAAGTTATTATATCCAGATACAAAAAACTCACTACAACAATCCACAAAAATTCTGGTCTGCAATCAAACACATTCTCCAACCAGGTAAAATTACCTCTCCAAACCCTAACACTGAGGGTGATAACAATGATATTGCCACCCAGTTTAATGACTATTTCACCTCCTCCAGCCAAAAGATATTCAACAATTTCCCCACTACTACTACTACTACAAATACCCCCAAAATAAAATTGTTACCGTAAGACCAACACACAATTCTCTCAAACCAGTTCCAACTGACCTAATTCATAAACACCTTGCCAAATTGAAACCCACCACTCTCGTTGCTGATAAACTCCCCACTGATTACCTCAGGATTGCTGTCTCTGGCATCACCTACTCTATTTCCATACTCATCAATAGATCCATAGCTGAACACACTGTCCCCTCTCTCTGGAAAATTTCTTACATCGTCCCCCTACACAAAGGTGGATCCTCAACAGAACTTAGTAATTATTGCCCCATAGCTATACTATCTACCCTATCAAAAATCTTAGAAAAATGTGTACACACCCAACTACTGAATCATCTTCTTCAATATAACATGCTAGCAAATTTCCAACATGGATTTCAGACAAACCATAGTACCACCTCTGCCCTTATATCCTTTACTGACCATGTCAACCAACAAAGAAATCTCGGTAACTTAGTATCTGTTGTCTTCATAGACCTGTCAAAGGCATTTGACACAGTATCCCACTGCAAATTACTATTGACTCTCTCTGAGCTCAATCTGGATAACTCCTCTCTACTGTGGTTTAAAAGTGATCTGTCCCTACGGCAACAAGCTGATAAATGGCATAACTCTCCCTCCCCTCTCCTCCCAGTGGGACAAGGTGTTCCACAAGGATCCATTCTTGGTCCCTTACTATTTTCCATCTTTACCAGTAACCTCCCCTTGGCTACCCAACAAACTAATATAGTACAGTATGCTGATGACACCACCTTATTTGCTCAGCCCCCTCTCTACAGTTACTCCAAGACAGAACCCAGGAAGCTTTCACTACTATAGAAAAATGGCTAAATTCCTCCCAACTCCTACTAAACCCATCTAAGACCCAACTCATGATCTTCCACTCATCCAAAACTTTCATCCCTACCTCACCATTCTCAATAACATCCTCCAACAATACTCTTATAACACCAGTAAACCAAGCCAAGATACTAGGTTTAACTATTGACCAAAACCTAAAATTCAACAAATGTATCGCACTAACTATTGCCAAAGTTCATAAAAAACTAGGTTCACTCTACTGCTGCAAGAGCTTCCTTACACAGGAATCCAGAATCACTGTCTCTCGTACCCATCTACTCTACACCTTACTATATGCTTCCCCAGTTCTAACTAACCTAAACAAATCTGACCTTCTGAAACTATCTACCTGCTACAATAAAATCTCAAAATTTGCAATCAGTGCTAAGTTTTGTTCTCATCACTGCCTCTCCCTAAGACAACTAGGATGGCTAGAACTCGCTAACCTACTAAAATATAATCAACTTATCCTGACCCATCAAGTGCTGTACCAACCAAATAAAATGCTTGTCTTCTCTGGAGTGCTCACCTTCCATAATGCTGCGCATCATTGGATTATTGGACTTTCCTGGCCCCACAGAATGTGACTTGCATGGGTAAAGCCATCTCTTTTTAATCGAGAAATTAGCAAACAATCCAGACAAAGAAAAAAATAATGTGGGAAGTGGTGCCAGCAATCAGAGACAGATTTTTAAATATTGTTCTTAAAACATAGAAAGCTGATATAACAATATTTGCATTAGCATGTATTTTCTGAAGGATATGAAATCTGAAACTCAAATGTCTACTCAATTGTCTGTCATTATTATATAGTGACTTCAGTCCTCAATGATTTGCTAGAAAACCACAAATTTTTTGAGGATCAGACCAAAATTGTTGACATTTTTGATAAATTTGTACAGTTGAGAGATATGAATTAATCATGCTTTTGCAGCCTACAAGGAACCTTTAAGGTGTTGCTCACTGATGAGTTTTTTTGATGTGCCTGGACTATAGTAACAAAAGCTATAGTCTCTGTACGTATGAATGCAGTTGATGAGGAAAGAGCCTATTTTTCTTGGTGTAATCTGCATTTAACATGTTGGAAATGTAAAAATTTACTCATGTTTGCATAGTACATTTGAAATGGATAACAAAAGGCAGCATTTGTATATATAGTGACCACAAAAAATAGTTAATTTCCTAATAGATAAAACTGATATTTACTTAGTAATCATAGAAACTACTTGTTTAAGAAGCTGCAGAGTACAATAATGGTACATTTTTTTCTGATGTAGTAAAAGTTGTAGAATATTAGGACTTACTAAAGATTGATAAAACCTTGTACATGTGATATATGACCACAGATCTCTGCTGTTGTAGCTGTAAGCATACCTCTCGACTTCCTAACACATGAAATCTGCATAAAGCCTTAAATAATGGGGAGCAAAAACCCCAAAACAGGGGCAGATTTTAAATACTGTTCTTAAACGTAGAATGTTGTTAGAATAGCAGGTTTTGTGTTAGCTTGCTTTTTATGAAGAATATTTGTTGTTTTATATTTTGTCTGTTTTTCAATTTGCATTTGAATGTGTGTATCCCACAATTCCATCAGAGTGGGTGGGGATACATAATTATGTATGCAAATTTTATGTTAATCAATGTACAGATTTGTACCTATTTTCATGGGCCTTTGTCCAGATTTTTGATGTTTCCAGATTGAGACGTATGTCAGAATCTCATTGTACCTTCTCATTACTAATGCTTACTTGTCTTCAACATTTTATTCATGCCCATCAATTATAAGGCCTCTTTTGAAGTGTACTCAATATGGCACAGTCATCCATGATTGTCTTCACATATCTCTAGTGCTCCTCAGGTCATAGGTCTCCATCTTTTAAAAAAACATTTCATCAGATGTATTCTTGACATTTACAAAGAAAACACTCTTAGTATTTACAGGTTGTAGCTTTTTCCCAAGTTGAAATCTGGGGTGACAAACACTGGACATGTGACATGACTACCAAGGTAAAAGGTAGCATTCAACATAATACTGTCTAATCCACAATCCAGCCCTGGATATACCTTTTAATTATTAAGTATCGTTAACAATCCTTTTCTTACCTATATGTAATCAATTTGATTCTGGCATGATCATCTAGGACAGTTCAAGTATACTGTCCACAAAGTGGATGATGTAAGAATACGTTAGTAGCCACCAAACTATTAGGGAGTGATGTTCCTGGCTTTATAAAATGTCATAATGACGTTTATTATTTCATTGTAGCAGGACAAAGTGAGGTTCCCTTAAAAGCTTTAACTCCCTACTGCCTTGAAGGCAAATTGTTGAGCCAAAATTCATGGGTGAGACAAAAATGTAGTTAGAGTGGGGAGAAGGAGGTAGCCACCATGGCTGCAAGGTGTTGAGGAGGCACAATTTTAAGATTCATTTCTTTTTTTTTTTCATTTGTTAACTCCTCACATAATTATGAGGGTGGGAGGGCATTAGGACCTGGCATTCCTCCTTATGAAAGAAGGAAGGAATGCCATATTTAGGACACCAGCTGCTAGCTCCAGTTTATAATTGGTTAATAAATGTACATGTAAAGTAAGTGTTTTACCATAGTTTTAGTCTCTTGGATTTGAATCAATGTGATGTATGACTGTGATTCACTCCAAAAATGAGCATCGTTTATGCCACTGGCACACAAACAAACTCAATTTATTTACTTTTTGATGGGCAGTTCTGAGAGGAACGACTCTTATTTCGGGACCCAGTCTTTTAACCAAAACATTTACACACTGTACTTCTGCAATCTGGTCTGGTGAATCGTTAGAGCATTTGTCTTTAACAAAGCAGACAAAACAACCAATTTCAACTAACATATATGGAAGAATACTCCATCCACAAGATGTAATCTGGATTTCAGTTAACTCAAACATAATGATTTACCATAGGTTTAAAACAACTTCATTTTATCATTATTGCAGAAGGAAGACAGCTGTCACCTATGTAATTTGGGAGTATGAGAGACCGTTTCAGGAAAGCAGGTGATTTTCATTCTAGGATTATTAGCAATCTTTGAATATTTCTTCTCCAATCAACATCTTAAATGGGATTCAGTAAGAGTGCACATTGTCAGTCTATCACTTTGTATAATCACTTGAACCATGTTTATAATATTTTGAAAATTTTAATCCATTAAAATATAAGCTTTGGTGCAACAAAGATGAATGTTACCTCTTTTGCAAATGATAAACAGTTGTATTTAAACAAAACAAACACTTCATACCCAGGATGTTGAAAATTGTGACAGAATATAGCAGTGCTTCTAACTATAACGTACATATAGATAAATTAATATTTTAACCATATGTATCCTCAGCCTAAGCAAATTATAAGGCTTTAGCCACTAGAGTTAACATATCACTTAAATAATTTAAATACTTAGCTGTCAAATAAAAGAAGGAAAAAAAATAGATTTTGTATTAGTCACCCTTCTCTACTGAGGCCAGTCAGTCAATAAAATAAAAGTTGATTTGACAAACATATTTAACTTATTGGCAAAATTGCTACTAATCAAAATGAATGTTTTTCCCATCTCTCTCTCTCTTTTTTTTTTTTTTTTTTTTACTTTTGCAATGATACAGTCTCATGTGTTCACCAGAGTGCATTAAAACAATCAAAAAATATTTAGTTAACTTTCTTTGGAATAATGAAATTTCAAAAATTAACGTGAATATACTCCCTGATCTCAAAACTAAAAGGTGGTTTAACATTAACATTCAGTTATTTTACTTTTCAGATAGAATTTAGATAGAATTGTAAACCATCTAACTATTTCAAGGTATTATGAACCCGGCCCATCCAATATTTCATTATGGCTACATGCAGTAAAGACTCATACTACAAGTTTTGTTTTTTTTTTCACTCAAATCTATTCCCTTCCTTGACAAAAAAAATCAATTTACTTTGTCACCTTCTTATTTAAAACTCATTATTCAATGTTTTCACTCTTTATGAAAAAATAAACATATTTAATGAATTCATTCTTTGGCAACTATTTTTAAACAACCCAGACATCACAATAAATGAAGAATTACTTTATATTAAACAATTTCTTATGCTAGGCAATGTGTACTTTTCCTATTTAAAAAAAAAAAACATATTCCTTAAAAGAACTTAAATACTTTGACATGAATTTGATCAATATTGCCACATTAAAGCTAATTCTTCTTCCTGAATATAATCAGAATAAATTGAACTTGTTTAATTTTCGATGCACTATTCCAAGAAAAAAATATTTTCTGTCATATATTTATAATGTTGTTACAGAGTATAGGTATTATTTGGAGGTTCATTAGACAAACTCTTACAGTTATCTCCTAAAAGCACCATAAACTTCCCGAATGGCAAGTAAGTTGACAGAATACTTATAAATTATTTTACTACATGTTCTTCATCAGGAGTTTATGCCATTGCGTAATACTAATTTATCTCTTTTTACACTAGCAGCAATGGGTAAATTTCCATCTCCATACAGCTTAATATACAATGATAACTTAGTTGTAGACTTATTACATATAATATTGCCTTCCAGTTATATAAAATATCTGGTCTTCTGTCTTAAGTGAACTGTATAAAATTTATATTGTCTCCGGTATCCATGATTACAAATGGTGTAAGTGTCTAGTAAGCATATCTTTGGAAAATGTATATACAGAACTATATTTTTAAATATGTTTAATATCATCATGGGTAATATTTTGTTGTAGCAAAATGGTTGAGGAAAGAAGAACTGTCAATTTTCTAATGGGAATCTTATTTCATGCCTGGAGTTGTGGAAATTTATCAGCATGTTTCAATCTTATATCAACAAGTATCCCAATTTACAGAACCGCCTGATAAAATTCTGTAATGTTTATAAATCCACAGATTAATGAATATTATACTTTTTTTAATTTTGAATTATCACACTACGTATTGTGTGTTCATTCTACATTCCCTGCTCAACAAGTAATTATTAAGGAGTTACATAGCTGCATATTTTGAGGAATTTGACTGTTGCTAGTCATAATAGCTTTGATCAGGATAGTACAAGGGCAAACTAGATGATATAAAGCTTTTTTTATGAGCTTGCTATCCTCCCCGCTTCACACTGACAACTAACCCCAGTGCCTCACTTCCATCACCGAATCTACTTGTCCCTCAAGTTTCACACACAGACTTTAACCTGAATGACAATGGGGATCTAAGGGCATCCTGGGGGGTGGTGTTGTCTAACAACTGCTGGGGGTTCAGTTTAAGACCTACTCTAGTTTCCCTGCCCTCCCTCTGATTGCATGGCCATGTCATGAGAGCAGAGCATGCAATAGGAATGTGGGACATCTCATCCCACTTCCTCTGAAGCTCAGCCATGTTCCTACCCCAGTTCTTCCTTAGACTACACCCTTCCTTTGCACATTCTCCAGCCTCTGCCAGGGACACCATATGGAATGCCCAAGCAACCACCCTCCCTCCCAGGAATGGACATACCTCCATCCTTCCCTGATGCTCCGTCAGTCACCCCAACATTTAATAGAACCCAGGTCACAGGCTGTAGTCAGGGCTTCATCCTTTTCTACCACCAAAGAAATCCTTAGGTTATATAAAGTTGTTGTTTTCTGCTTTTATACTTTGCAATGCGTCCTTTCATACTAATTCTTTGTTTATGAGTTGCAAGCCTTGTACATTTTCTGTTGAAAAACTGTTTCAGTTTTGCACACCTGCAATAAATCATATAAAAAACAATAATATATCTTAAAAGGAAATGCTTTTTTTTCAGGTTTCATAGTACACTGAATCATTATGTTCATCATCATCAATACTATCAGCCCCCTTTCTCCAGTTTTCTATGTGGGATTGGGTTTTGTGCCAGCTGATGTCATCCCTTTCGATTCAGTGCCATTCTGCTACCATCTATGATAGCATAGCTCTCAACCTGCAGACACTGAAAACAGAAACAGAGGTCCTTGAAAAGTAGAAATATTTAGCTAAAAGTATGGACATTTTATTAGCATAAGATTAGACAGCAAATAGCAGTCTTCATGCTTCTAGTAGAAGTCTGGAAACTACTCGGAAACACATTTAAAAATGGAGGGTGACAAAACTGATGGAAAACATAAGCATGGTATCAAAGAGACAGTCTAAAATCTGTAGACTTTAAAATACTGTATTACAAAATTCTAACACAAGGTCATTCATTTTTGCTTTATTAAAGAGAAGATATAAGATGGATATCCTCTTTCTTTTAATTGCTGTTGCCACTAGTATGTTGGCCATGTAGTCTGGTTTTATGTGTACTAGACAGCTTCAAAAATCATATGTGATGAGGGGAATTCAGAAACGTCTGTTAAAGGATAAACCAAACCTGACAATAGGTACATACCTCCAAAAATAAGAACATCACATGAAGGGGTAAAGCATGTCTGAAAATAGGAACATTCTTCCAAAATTAGGACAGTTGAGAGTTCTGTTTGATTGTTGCAGGTCCTTTCTCATGCAGTCCATCCATCTCTTTGCTGGACATTGTCATTTCTCCTTGGCTTCTTCCTGCCTGACAAAAAGTCTTTAACAAATAATCCTCTGCTTTCCTTCACATGTGCCTGAAGCACTGAAATCTCTTCTTTTTGCCCTTCTCTGTAACTGAAGAAACATCGACTCCTGCTCTGATGTCCTCATTTCTTTATCTGTCCCGTAGTGTATATCCTACCACCCATCT
Source organism: Protopterus annectens (assembly GCF_019279795.1). Classification (NCBI taxonomy): domain Eukaryota; kingdom Metazoa; phylum Chordata; order Ceratodontiformes; family Protopteridae; genus Protopterus; species Protopterus annectens. The sequence continues at coordinate 719,578,518 of NC_056726.1, forward strand.
CAGGCCCTTCGGTGCCATCTCCTCTAGTTTCGTCATCTGCTCTGCTTTTGCTGCCCATGTTTCTTTGTCATGCAGAAGTAATGGTAGCACAACTGCTTTGTACACCTTCCTTTTCATCTTCTTTGGCATTCTTCTGTCACAGAATGCCCTTAACACTCAGTACCAGTTGGTTGTAGAAAATGGGAGTCTAACTTTGAACTCCACATTCAGATTTCCATTCTTCTCAACCATCCCTCACACATGTTTAAAGTTGTTAATCATTTCCACTATTTTCCCTTGTATTTCCATTTTGATTTTTTTCTGATTTCCCTCTTTTGCTGCAATGACAACTGTCTTGCCGGAAATCATTTGATTTCCCTATTATTTATTCAAGTTCTTGTTCAGAGTCTGTTTGCAATGCCATATTTCCTGTATACAGCAGCTTTGTTATATCCCCATCTAACCTGTTTACTGATGTAGTCCTTCACGTGTATGAACAGGAGTGGGTCATAACTGAACCCTGATGCACACCTAATTGTACTGATAACCCCTCTATGAGTCTGAACACTGATTTTACCTGTATCATTGGGTCCTTGTACATAGTCTACACTAATGCTACCAATGTTTCTGGGACCATCACAGGTTTACCCAAATCAGCTTTTTTGACAGATTGTCATGGATCTACTTTACAAGCTCGAAGTTTCAAAAGTTTGAACTGCAAATGGTCGAGACCATCAGATCAAAGTTTTAAAACTTCAAAATTGTAATAAAAAAATAAAAACAAAATAATTGTTTTTACATTTTTGCAAGGGGCAAGCCACCCTGCACTCCCCTACATCCGCTGCTAAATAAATATACCAACTCCGAGACCACACTTCATTGAGGAAAACTGTAAATTTCCCATTCTGCACTGTATGGCAATCTCCATTCAAAACGTTTGAAGTTTCAAAACTTCAATCTTATGTTCTCAGCCACTGCAGTTTTGTTGAAACTTTGAGCTTGTGAAGGGAATGCTTTGTCACATATGTTCTTCAAATATAGGAATGTACCATTGGACTATCTCCTCATCTCCAGTATCTTCTTCACTATCTGTCTCATTGCAAACATTGGTCCAGTTCTGATGCATCCTGATCAGAACTGCTCATCTCCCATCTTACTCTCTATTACTCTGCATATTCATTTATCAACCACCCTCTGCAGAACTTTCATGCAGTGTGACAGGAGAATGATACCTTTACAGTGCCCACAGTTGTGAATGTCCATTTGCTTTTGTACACTGGCAGAAAAATGCTTACTTTCCAGTCATCTGGGATACACCTTTCTCTCTGTGTTTCTATGAGTACCCCCAGGACATTTTCTCCCCCGAACTCAAACAGCTTCTTGATCATTTCTGCTGAGACCTCATCTGAACCTGCTGCTTTCCCTGACTTCATTTTCTTTATTGCTTTTCTTACTTTTTCTAGGGGGGGCTCTTCTTCCTTTTTCTATATAGGCCGTGTGTGGAGCAGAACAGTATCACAGAGGGGGGGTGCTTCACATAGAAGCTGATGCAAGTACTCCTTCTAGCTGCCTTTGATGTCTTGTAGACAGTTGAGCGGGTTGTTGCTGCCATCCCTTCTGAATGGTGTCTGATAACTGTGTACTTTATCTTTCATCTTTCTCTTGCAACCTTATTCATTTCATCTGCTGAGTCATGTTCCAGAAGCTGGTACAGTACCACTGATGTCTTATTCTTCGCTGTTGTGACTATTGTGACTGCTCCCTTATACTCTTTGTTAGCCAACCATTGTTTCTTCTTAACCTGGTCCATCATTTCTGTCTCCCATTTTTCCTAAAAATCTTTCTTTCTTTTGATAACTTTCCGCTACCACCTTTCCTTATATGTATCTTATTTCCATACCTGTCTCAGACCCATATCAGTTCTATAGTCTTCACTCATGCTGTTTTGCAATGCTGCCATTCTTCTTTGACTCTGCTTGTTTCCTCAAATTCCTGAAGTACTAGAAACCTGAGTATTTTCTTTAGTTCTTGTACTTTCATTCTTAGTCATCTTCCAGGTCTTCAGCCTAGTCTGGGTTGACCTTAGAGCCTTCTTTGACCACTTATTGTACTTCCAAAGCTCTTTACTTACTCAGAGGAAGTTTACCTGAGTTGTATACAGACCACTTTTGTATGTGATCTTGTGACTTTATGTTGCCAAACTATGTGTTGTCCACCATCTAGACATTTGCCAGACAGAAGTCTAGAATAGCCTCTCCTTCTTTATTCCTGTTGCTCCAGGCATATGCACTCAGGCAGTCTTCATATTCTGTTCTGTCTGTCCTGATATGAGCACTCACATCCATTATCAACACCAGCTCATGTTGTCCTACTTTATGTAGTAGGCCCTGCAACTGCTGACTGAATTTAATATTTCCCTAACCATCACAAGCCTACTGTGGTGCACAGTCTGAGATTTTGAATACTGTCATATCTGTATCCTAGAGTATGATTGCCATGAGATTATCGCTAATTCTGATGACATCACTCACTGTCTTCAGAAGACTCTTCCTCACCATGGTCATTACACAATTTCTAGTCTGTCCTCCCTGTGAATAGTAGACATTGAATTCAAGCCAAATGGCTTTGCTGCACTGCCGTTTCACCTTGTCTTCTGGATATGCATGAAGTCCAGTCTCCTTACCATGATATCATCCACTTACAAGCTTTGTTCTATTAGTAAACCTATATTCACTGTAGCAATCCATAATTAATGCAAGGCTGTTCAGCTTTA
>NC_056726.1:719588769-719686269 GCF_019279795.1 Protopterus annectens
CCTGGTGTATATGTAGAAAATGTATTTTATGTATTAGAAAGCAGTTAAGGAGAGGATGGTGGGGCAGAAATGGCAGAAAGAGAAAATAATGTCTACATTGCATAGTGTGAAGAGAGGGAAAGAAAGACAAAACATTGAAAGAAAAAGATGTAAAAAAGAAAGGTTGATGAGGAGGTACTTTTAATGAATGTGATAGTATAGGAATGGTATAAAGAGAATGCTTGTTTTTGAGTGGTGTAAAACATTGGCTGATGATACATATTATGTTCAAAAGGAGAAAATGGACAAATTTTGAAGTATTACGGGGAAGGCAAGTAGTGTGGAGAGAAGGCACAGAACTGTTTTCAAGGGGTAGGATGTGAAGAATTGGATGTAAAAATACTGGATGCGATAGTGATGATATTTTGAAGATATGAATAATATAAATTAAAGTACAGAGGCAGTGGTTGTATTTATTTATTTATTATGTTTGACTGGGTAAGTGGGCTGGTCTGGTGATACTTTTCAGCCATGATCCAGCATCAATAGAACATAAGAGATGCATTGCTATAATAGATTGTCATACAAAATGACACTGAAGAGGTCACATTATGGAGTTGAGGTAATCGTTTAGGAACACTACATTTACACCACAGAGGCCACAATTAAAAAGTGGCAGAAAGTGTTAATCAAATTACAATAACAGCTATTTGATGTAGAACTATTTTTAATTCATATGAATGTAGACAGGAGGGTGAACCATTATTTTCTTTCAGTTGTTGAGTTTGGCAATTGCGGTTCTCATGGTTTTCAGTACTGATGAAGTGCACTTACAATGCGCTGTGATTGAGGAAGTGAGGGCATCAAGTTGGGTAATTCATGATGGTATCTAGCTGTCTGCCTATGGTTGCTTTTCAGAAATGTATATATATGGTTGCTGTTCAGAATATAGACAGAGGTAAGCGGCTTTGTATTAAGTCTCAGAATGTGTTTGTGAGAGTGACGGTGGGTTACGGTAAGGGTTAGATAAGGGGTTAGCTTTAGTATTGTGCATGCTTTTGTGTCTTGACCTGTCTTGTGCAGTGGTAATATTACAGAAAGGGTTTTCCTAAGGAAAAATACAAGGTTACGTTAACAGTTAGGGTTAGCGCATATTCGTAGGCTAATACAGCAGGGTACAGCCTAACTGTGATCTCGCTCCTATCCCAACCCTGCACCTTCCTTTCAATTTTCTGATGTAATTGAAGGATACTTTATTAGTGCTTTCAGCCTGAGAGATCAAACCAGGTTCACAGAGCTTGAAGTTTTTTTTCTAAGAAAAGTAATTACTTTTTGAACTTTACTTAATCTAGGTTTATCTTTACGAGTAGTGTAATTTTTAAACCTGAGTAGTACTTGCTTTTTCTGTCATTTTTTTCTGAGTTTATTTTTGGAATTTGAGATGTGCATTTTAGATCTTTAAATCATGTTTCAGTAATGGCTGAGATATCAATATCCTGACTGCAAGCAGAGATTTAGCTGAATAAAGTACTGACTACAACACAGGGGACCAGGGTTCAGTTAATGTTAATGGCCCCCACACTAGAAGTGCCAACTAGGGTGGAAGAGAAGTGATGGCACCATGTCCACTCACTTTTCTTAGGGGCAGAGTTGGGACATGTCACGGAATATAGTCTATATATGTTCCTCAGTGGTAACTGAAGAAAGTAGAGGGACATTTTTCCAGGGGTAGAAGTTTCTTAAGGAATTTTCATTTTGCAAAATTGTGAGACAGTCCTTTCCTACACTCATTAACTGGTGACACCAAAATAATTATAAATGTGTCTACATACATACGTGTGTGTGTGTGTGTGTGTGTGTGTGTGTGTGTGTGTGTGTGTGTGTGTGTGTAGAGTTGATGCTCAGATGTAGCCTGTATAAATATGACTTCACAGACAGAAGATAATGACCAGGTTAGGTCAGTAGGACAACTGGGGAAGGGTGGATGACCAAGATGTGGAATCAGTACAAAAAAGAAAAATAATAAATTCTTGTTTGAGACTTCTGGTATGTTTAAAGGAAGACAGTGAGCCATGTTGCTTAACATACAGGGAATTCTATTCCAGAGGTTTGGGAGATGTTGGGTTGTAACCCTATTTCTCAACCATATTTTATTTATCTGTTGATAAAGGTTTAAAATCCGTTTTCTAATATTGGTGATGATACTGGAGTTGCAGAGATACAGGAGGTCCATACTTATGACATAGATGCAGAAATCCCAGCCTTACATTAGTTTGTGGGGTGTTAAAACAGTTTAGATATATAATGAACAGTCGCAGAAATGATTGCTATTCATGCAGTACCAAGCATGCAGTTGCTGAAACCATCACTATTTCTGCTATTCCTGGCACGCCTGGTTTGTCAATGATCTACCACCCCTCCACAATTTTATCTTAATTTAATTCCTAGTTGGTGCTTTCAGGTGAGGTTGTGAAGAACTGTTACACACTCCTGCCTGCTTTTTCTTAAAGGATTTGCTTAATGAACAGTCTTACAGAAGATAAGAAAATACAGTGATTTTGTGCATTCTGATCTTATTCTAGGATCCTGCCTGCCTTTTCATCATTGGACATGTTTGTGAACCAATTGCTTTGCAATGGATAGAGGGAGAACTGAACTGACTTTACTTTCCCTAACCAATCTCTTTCTAGTACATCTTCCTCCAGATGGCTTTTATAGAATGGAGCCTTATAAGTCACATTCATTATTTGTTACCGTCCTACAATCCCTTGGAAAGTGAAAGCCAAACCAATGTCTCACTGGTGCTCTGGTACAGGGTTGAAATAAGGAATTTTGATTCCCAGAGCAACAGACCCTTTTAACGCACCCAAACTTTACCTGACCTCCATGCCAGCCCAATTCTCCTCAAAAACAATAACACAAAAACAAAAAATGCTACCCTTGTGAACATGGTATGCAGACTTCTTTCTGAAAAACAACATTTTGCTCATCTAAAGGGGCATACTACTTTGGTTTTGGTTTATGACTTTTTGTTTTCTCTCTAGTAAGGTATAAATCCATTCAGCTGACCACAGACTAAATTTAAAAAGTGTCTGGGCAGTGAAGATGGACAGCTCAGTTTGTATACCTTCTGCCAGTACTTGCATAATATCTGATGCTGAGCTAGTATCATGGATATGCATGTCCAGGGTTCACATTATACTCTGCTTTCTCTGATGGAGACTGTAGCTTGCAAAGAAGCACTTGCTGAAGGGAGTGGGCAAGAATTTAAAAGTTTCCATGAGGCATGGATTTAGTAATGATCCCTTGCAAATGCCTACTGAATGCTTTCCTTTAAGTGCCTATGAGCATGCATACAGTGAATGTAGAGTTGCCAAGAAAAAAAACACACTCCTCCATAACAAATGAAAGGACTGGTCATCCAAGCAAATGGGAGAATCACTCCCAATGCTTGCCTCTTACTCCAAATGGAACAAATAGATTATAGGGCTATCACTTCTGAAGAAGAATAGTTCAGTCAAGTATCATAGGAAACTCAAAGGGAGAATTAGACAGGAAAAAGAGACAGAAAAATATAAATTAAAGTAAACCAATAAAAATAAATGAAAATTTCAACTGCAACTAGCCAATCAGAAAACTGCTTCTCTGGCCAAATGCATATGGTTCTAAATATTTGTTTAAAGACAGGTGGATGGTTTATATTAGTCGTGATCTGATACATTAATGATGTTATTAATTATATTTCACCAAGCACAACACCAGAAAACATGCGAACTGTGAACTGAAATCCTATAGACCTGTTTTATAGAAATTTTGCACACACACACACACACACACACACACACACACACACACACACACACACACACACACACACACACACACGCACGCACGTGAATCCACATATGCAGAAGTACTCGCTAGTAACTTACCAAAAGATCAGAAGCCTCCCAAATAGAACCCACTTACACACAACAATGCAAAAAACCACAACACATAATAAAATACACACACCAGTGTCTCAACAAATAAGCCCATAAGGCAAAACACCACAAAATCTAATGTATTAGTCATAGGTGATTCCATTGTAAGACACATGGATGTTCCCCTCACCAGGCTGAAGAAGGAGTGAGTTATGGTTAACTGCCTGTCAAATGCCAAGATCTGTCAAGTCACTGAAGCACTCAAGTCACTCAACCACAAGTACCGGTACAACTCCATCATAGCTACGTAGGCATAAGGGTGAATAACTTGAGACGTATCTCACTGGACAGTATGAAGGGAGACATGACTGAGTTTTCAGATTATGTATCACAGGCAGGTATAAGTTTAGCCTTAAGCAGCATTCTTCTCCAAGGATGATGCCACAATACATACAAAAAAATGATTGACTTGGCTTAGCTTCTGGTGTCAGTACAAGGGGATCTAATATCTGTCATCCTGGAAGACATGGTCAACAGGCTACACTGTTTTACCAGAGATGCTCTGCACCTGCCTCCTCTAGGCTTTCAGATACTAGCAAAGGCATTAGCCACTACAGTAGCCACCACTGTTGTGCCTTCTTTAGGTAGTGTCAAAATAACTAACCTCCCAGCATAACAAAATCCTCTCTAGATAAATTCAAGGTACTGCTGCTAAGTGCTAGGAGTCTAAACAAGAAACTGTACTCCCTGGAAGCACTCCTCACTTTGGAAGATGCTGACATCTGTGCAGTCACTGAGACAAGATTCAAAGGCATTGAAAGCACCCTGGTTGTGAAGGGATACAATGCCTTCCATACTTTCAGATCTCAAACTGAGCAAGAAAAAAACAAAGGAGGACATATATCCAGCTTCATTATGGATAAGTACACCTCAAGACTGGTCAAGCAGTATGACTCTTTTGAGCTACTCCATATCCAATTAACTATAGGCAAAGCCCCCTACCACATCATAACTAGCTATAGGTCCCCCACCATGAAAAATGAAAAGAATGCCACAAACCTGGACTTACTGGAGTCACTTGCCATACAGCCCAACACCTAACTCATGGGTGATTTTAGTTATCCTACTATCAACTAGGAAGCATACATGACCACAAACATGCTGGCTCAGATGTTCTTGGACTTTGTCAATGCAAATGCTCTGGAACAGCTAGTCAGCACACACCCACAAGAGGCAAAAATTTCCTGGATTTAGTATGGGTGTGTGCTGCTTAACATCCTTCCACACAATGTCTGACTGCATTTACATCTATACTGTGCTAAGCAGACATACATGTGATTGGCCACTCTGCAGATGGATGTTAAGCGAAGTACAATACAAAGTATATGGTGTTCACTTAACATTCACACCGCTTAACATTCTATGGTATAAAAACTATATTGGACATTAAGCAGCACCTACCTATACTCAAAAACATGGGAGAGCTTTGCACCCCCTGTGCAATTTCCTCACTGGTAAGATCACACCATAAATTAGTCTTGTTTGATGCAATTATAACACCAGATACCCCATCAAGCTCAAAAATGCAATTTTTCTAAGACAAATTATTTCCTAGTAAGTGATGATATAAGAAGTTTCAAAGCCCCATCAAATGCAGATAACACAGACTCCTATACAGAGCTGTACACCAATGCATTTTATAAACACTTAAGCAATTGTATAGAATCAGCTGTACCTGACCGGATTAAAACCAGGTCATGCTGACAAAACAAGCTCTCTGGTGGACCCCGAATATAAACAGGCTATACAACAAGAGAAAGAATCTAATGTCCAAGAACAAGAAGGAACTGCCTGAGCAGAGGATGAAATCCCTGTCTAGCTTAAAAAAAACAAATTAGAGATCTTGTCAAGTCTTCCAATGTTAATTGCAAAGTAAAAATAGCCTCCCTAGCTAAGAATAATCACAAAGCATTCTTTAACTCCACCTCAAATCCAAAAGGGAATACCCAGCTATGCTCTGAACTGGATGTGGATGGCATCACCCTACTCACCCAAAGGTAATAGCCAACCTGCTAGCTGACAGTTTTGGAGAAAACGTCACAACCCTTCCCCCTCCAGTCATCCCACAAAGTCAACCTGCCACCATTCCTCAGCCTATTATCTCATGAGAGCAGGTCATCTCTGTACTCTCCAAGGCCAAAACCATGGCATCAATAGGACCAGACAACATCCCAGTTTGCCTTTTAAACATCTTAAAACATCACCTAGCAGACCCACCTGGATCCCTGTTTAACCACAGCCTGAGAACTAGCTATGTTCTGTCAGAATGGAAGTCAGGAACAGTAATCCCTCTCCACAAAGTGGGACCATCACCCAGCTGTGGGAATTATAGTCACCTAAGCTTGACTAACCTCATCTGTAAGGCCATGGAAAGAATAATTATGGACCTTATTAACAAGGACATTAGTCATATCCAGACTCTGGACCTAAACCAGTTCAGATTCGTTAAAGGTAGATCATACCTGTTAAACATGGTTGACATTTTTGAGAAAGTCACCAAGGCCCTGGATGAGGGAAAGACAGTGTATACCACCTATCTTGACCTAGCCAAGGCATTTGACGCAATCCCCCACTCAGATATTATACAGAAACTCTCCCAGTTGGGAATTAGCCCCTACAATATCAGATGGGTATCCAACTGGCTCACCGGCAGGACACATACTATCAAAGTGGTTGACTTCTCCAATAGCAAAAACCAGTGGTGTACCATAGGGTTCTGTGCTGAACCCCTTACAGTTCAGAATTTATTTTGCAGAACTCCAGACAAACTTGGATGGCCTGTGGCTGTCTATGTTTGCTGATGATTGCAAATTGGGAGCAATCATTGAGTCCTCCAACATTGTTAATATAAAGCAAAAAGGGTTAAGCAGACAAATGATTGGTTCCAAAGCCACAGATTAAAGCTAAATGCAACAAACTACATTATTATTCCCTTTAGGAAAGCTGACATCTCTGCTAATTACATTATAGACAACACCCCCCCCCCCCAACCAAGTGTAGACCAAGTAGTACATGATCTGGTACTTAGGCTGATAGCAATCTGAACTTTGACCACCATGTATCCACAGTAGTAAGAAAATCCTTCTGTGTGGCACATATTATAAGTAAAGGGATTGCATCTAGATACAAGGATGTCTTACATGGAAAAACTGAAAACCTTGCAATTATATTCTGTCTTCTGTCTCTTACAGGTTGGTAAGGGGTGGCTTACGGGGCAGTCCCTGACCTGGCCCTGATGGAAATGCTACACATTCATAAATCAAACTGCAGGAGGGTCACTCACTCCAGGGATCTTAATCTAGCCTCTGACATGAACAGGTCATGCTGGAAAGATAGCTACATCTTTCAGAGACTCTGACTTCTCTGGAACAAGCTTCCAATTCATGTGAAACAGAGCCTCTCCCTGCCCTTCTTCAAACACAACCTAGATCAATGGATAGTTGACTGCAAATTCACTCCTGGGGTGGTGCCCATGTCCATCCTGGACAAAGAAAGTAAAAAAATTAGCTACCATAGACCCTTACCTCTGCAAACTTTACTCATCTAACCACTGACAATTAAGGTAACTCGGGATAAATATGGCTAGGCTTGTAAGGGCTTTAAGGCTGTTAGCCAGAGGACTTTGCTGCTGTGAAATAAAATTTTTCACGTCTAAACCAGATACTTAACAATAAAAATAACTTACGAATGCCCAGATCAAACCATACACAGAGAAAAAAGTCAACGATAACTCTGTACACCACTCTTTTATTTAAGAAAATAAGTTAAGCACTTTCGTCCACATAACTTAGCAGTTGGACTTCATCAGAACTAGAAACATCTTAAATTATGTCAATTACAAACAAAAATCACAGTCACATGCTAAAGTAAATCCTCCAATAAGGAACCAATATAAATATTTAAAATCGTAAGTCTGCTCATATTTAAAGTCACATATACAATACATTAATACTTGAAAAATAATTAATAAGTATAAATATATATAAAATCACTATAAATGCTGATGCATGTTTAATGATCTGAATTTATATTTATAAATATTTAAAACATTAAAATAATCCAGTTCTTATGTTCAAATGACTACCAAGAAAAAAGGATTCCTAATAATGTGCACCTTAAAAATTTTTAGTGCATTTTAAAATTTAGCAGCCTTTAGTTTAATGACACTGCTAATGGAAATGTTGTCATTCAAACCAGAGAATGCCCCTGCACTGAATGTCAATAGCTGTTGCAGCTCTTTATATTCTATTAATGTCTCCCATACCCCTGGGAATTTGGGGAAACATGTTCAAGAATTGAAAAAAGAAAGTTGTCATGTCCTGGATAAGTAAGTGAGTATTTAAAAAGAGCATTATTCTCATTCATTTTCCTGAAATCATAATAATGCTCATATATGCATTTTCCTAGGGATGTCTCTGTTTTCCCTATATAAAATGCATCACAGCTTTCACAAATACTGATGTAAACAACCCCCTTAGACAAAAAGTTGCCATCTTTAGGTAATTTAACAAGCTTAGCACCAAATGTAATGTAGTTTTGAAGAGTTTATATGTTTACACTGATTACATTGATCACACTTAACTGTACCCATTGGGACATCCCTTGATATTTCTAATTGTGTGGTACCTAAATGTTGAAACTGATTTTTGAAATGACTACCCCTTTTACTTATGAAAGTTGGTTGATCACCCAACTCAATAATTAAATCTTGATCAAATTTAAAAATGACTATTTGTTCCTAATAATCTTTTTTAACCTGTAACAATCAGGGAAGTATTTCATAGCCAAAGCAGTGTTAAACGAATGGTTGTTTTGTTCAGGGATTGGCATCCCAGGAGCAATACCATTACCTAACAAGGTTTTTAAATTTAGAATGCCTAAATCTAATAACTTCCATTCTAATTTTAGCTATAAAACTCTCGGGATAGGGATAGCCTCCTTCCAAAAACATTCTACATAAAATATCACCTTCAGATTTAAAAATGTCCTCATCTGAAATCATCCTAGTTAGTCTCACAAGTTGCCCTTTAACCAATCCCTTCTTTTGTGTAAGGGGAAGACAACTATCATAATGAAGATATGAATATGAAAATATCAGCTTTCTAAATATGTTAGACAAAAAGCTGGATCCATTATTTTTAGCTATTGTGTCATCTAAATAATCCATAGAGAAATGGTATGTGAATTTCAAAAACTGGTCTTAATATTGATGTAAGTAAAAAAATTTCTCCAGTTGCATTAAAGAGCCAGCCCACAAAAGACATGTCATCTAAAAATCTGACATATACCTTCCAATCTTTACTAAATTCGGAATTAAAAAATATACTTTAATTCCCATGCTAACATGATCACGCTGGAGTATGTAGGGGCACAAATTACACCCTTAGGTGTACTCTCCTTCTGTTTAATAAGTTTGCCTTCAATATAAATAAAGTTGTTTCTAAGGATAATATACATGTTCTTCTTTCGTCTTCTCCCAGTTAGGGGTTGCCACAGTGGAACTCCGGTCCGCTAATGATTGGCAGTAGATTTTTTACGGTGCCAAGGTGCCAGCTCAATGCCCAATCTTCAACAAAGGCACGCCCATTCTACGCATGTCTTTTGAACGCCACTCGACCGCGGGGAGGACATGCAGACTCCACACAGGAGGTGCTCCAGCCGAGAATCGAATGGGAGAGCCTCGTGCTGTGAGGTGACAATGCTACCGCTGCACCACCGTGGCTATATATAATATACATAAAATCTATAATTAAACAAACTTCGCAATTGTCTAAAAAAGTAAGGGATGAAACTATCTCAGTAAAAAACTCTAAACCAGGGTCATGAGGAAAGGAAGTGAAAAGATCAATAACATAATTTGTGACAAACATCAGGTTGCCACAATATAAGTCATTGTTCAACTTGCCCAAAAAGTTCCATGAATCCTTGATCAAATGGGGGAAAGACTTCACATATGGCTTTAGCTTTCTATCAAAGTGAGCAGCGAGCAGGTATGTCTTAGAGCCCTGTACAGCTATTTTGCTCTTAGTGGGGATTTCAAGTCCTTGTGAACTTTAGGGATCCCAAATATTGTAGGTGTAAAGGGTCTAGGGTTGAACAAAAAACATCAAACTCATTTTTGGAAATTCATTTGTCTAGCAGTAAATCTTCAATAACCAAGTCAGTATGCCTGAATGCTAAACTGATTTTGTTCTGAAAATGGAAATATAATTAGCTGTATTAAATAAAATAATCACAATCCCACCACCTTTATCTGGTTTCATTATTCTTAGATTTCTATTTGATATTAAATTATGCCAAACTTCTTTCTCTTCTAATTATTACGTACTTTTACCCCATTGAACATGACAGGCAAATTAAGTTTCCTTGTATATAATTTTAATTATGTAAGACAATCAATTAAATCAAATCTGGAAATCAGGATGTAGGTAAGACCCCTTTGAAACAGTTTAAAAAGAACAGGTTTAATGTCTAAACAACTATAAACAAGCATCAGTATATATAGTGTTTATATATATATATATATATATATATATATATATATATATATATATATATATATATATATATATATATATATACTTATTAATTATTTTTCCAGTATGAATGTATTGTATATGTGACTTTAAATCTGAGCAGACTTAATATTTTAAATATTTACATTGGCTCCTTATAGGAAGATTTACCTCAGCATGCGATTGTGATTTTTGTACTTAATTAGCTTAATTTAAGCAGTTTCTATTTATGATGAAGTCCAACTGCTAAGTTATATGGACAAAAGTGCTTAACTTATTTCCTTAAATAAAAGAGTGGTGTACCGAGTTATCGTAGACTTTCCTCTCTGCACTGTGGTTTGTTCTGGGCATTTGTTTGATTGTTATAAATTACCAATACCTAAAATCATTGATACCTATACAGATAAGAATGGCATGCTATGCTTAGTAGTTCTAGAGATAAACAAACGATATGTAACATTAGTAAACTCTTAGTGGACACCTGGTTTTGGAGCAATTACAGCAAATAAACAGCTGGAGTTAATAATTTCCAAATCCAAAGGTGAAATAATATATGCTGGAGACTTAATTGTCTCCTTTCTGATAAATATACTACAAAAAAGATCATTTTAAAGCATCTTCTGCAGCAAAAAATTTAAAGAATTTCATTAATATATTAGATCTTAGAGATATTTATGCTCTAAAAGAAGCTCACTCATTAGAATACACTCACTATTCATATATGTATGGTACACAAACAACAATTGATAAAGTACTAGTTACAAATAATATATTTCACAAGATTCAAGAAGTCTTAATTAGCTCGTGCCCATTGTCAGACCATAATGCCTTATTTTTTAAGCTTAATATCACACCTAAAGACTTAATAACTTGGCAAAGATTACCTGTCTATAAAACTACATTAAAAGGATTTAAAGAGTGGCTCCTTAATGAAATAAAACTTTTTCTAGATATTAATAATAATAATGAGACTTCAAATGTCATACTTTGGGATTCACTAAAATCTTACTTATATGGTAAGATCAAAAATTGGTATCTAATCAAAAGAAAACAATGGGAAAATGAACTAACACAACTACAAATAAATATAGATAAAATAAGGAAAAGTTTAAGTACCAAAGACATAAGAACAAATTCTGAGCTAAAAACATTAAACAATAGATACGCAGAAATTCTAAATCACAAAGTGACAATACATCTAGAAAAATTAAGAATTCAATCCTATTCCAAACACATACACAGATTGTCAGTCAAAGCAAAACATCTAGCTGGCCTTAATCATATAAAAGAAATAATTGACAATAAAGGAATTAAAACAAAACATGTTACGGAGCACAAAGAAATGTTGAAGGTTTTTTGAGTACATTATGAGAGGTTAAACAATACAAATATTGGTGATGAAACAGTGCACTTACAAATAAGTTTCTAAAAGAAAATATTAACAAAATAGTAACAAAAGAACAAAATACTAATTTGTTTAAGCCAATAACATTAAAATAAATTAAAGACTGTATTCTAAACCTTAAAAGCAATAAGGCACCTGGATTAGATGGAATTATTGGAAAGATATATAAGTTGTTCCCAGAAGATACTTTAAAGATTTTGCAGGTAGCTTATGAAGAATTTAGAAAAAATAAAAGCATTTTTCCATCATGGAAATATGCTATTATATCTCCCATTCTAAAATAAGACAAAGATCCTAAGCTAGTGACATCATATCAACCTATATCTCTACTAAATGTAGATTATAAAATCTACACCTCAATACTTACTAAGAGATTAAATCAATTCATTCCGAGAATAATAGAAAATGACCAAGCAGGTTTTATTTTGAATAGAAAAGTTCAAGACAATGTCATTAGGCTTTTAACCCTGATAGATGTTGCAAATAAGAAAAAAAAACTATCAATAATTAGTTTAGATATTGAAAAGCATTTGACTCTCTGTCCTGGACATATTTATTTAACGTATTAGAAACTTTTAATTTCTCCAATGATTTCATAGAACTAATAAATACCTTATACAAAAATTTTGTGTCATATATTAAAATCGGGGCATTCTTATCTAACAAAATTCAAATACTAAAAGGAACTAAACAAGGCTGCCTATTATTGCCTCTGTTATTTGCATTATCAGTAGAGCCATTTGCAAACTACATAAGAAAAAATGATAACATAAACAGTTTCACTCTTAATTCAAATTATTCTTCAAAAGTACAATTATTTGCTGACGATATAATACTAACCATAGGTAATTTAAACTCTTTAATTAGGCATATTGCAGATGCTATAGAACTTTTTGAGAAATGTTCTGGCCTAAAGTTCAATAATAATAAATCTGAAACATTATTAATAAATAGTAAAGTAAGTTCAGAATGGAGAAAATGTAATAACTTTAACTGGGGAAATGAGTCTATTAAATATCTAGGTGTGTATATAAAGCCTAGTTGGAAAGAAATGATACAAGTTAACTATAGAAATCTATTGGATAAAGTCAAAGAATATATAGACAAGTGGAATAAAATGTTCTTTACCTTTGAAGAAAAACTAATACTAATAAAGATGTGTATTCTTCCTAAAGTTTTGTATTTGTTTCAATCTATAATTATTAGCCCTCCAAAAAAATAATAAAACAATTAAATTCACTTTTAATTAAGTTTTTATGGTACCCACAAAAACCCAGAATAAAATATGATTGGCACAATAGAGATTGGGAAAAAGGTGGAATCACATTCCCGAATTTAGAACTATATGCTGATTCAGTTACAATTCATATCATAAGTAAGTGGTTAAGTAATAAGTATACATCAAATTGGAAAAATTTGCATACAAACATTTTATTATCTAATATAGATGAAAAAATAAACAATGACTTTTTTACTGAAAATAATAAACTGTTTTTAACAGTGAAAGATTCAGTATATAAAGAAAGCAAAATGAGAAGCTACCATATTGCATTAGTTATATACTAAACAATTTTAAGAAAATTATAAACACACATTGCATAACAAGACATTTCTCAATATTAATGTTCCCAATAGCGTTCACAAACAATTGCTTAGATTCTTTCAATATAAATAAAATAATAGAAATGAAAGGCAATGGGTTAAATTACTGGCACCAATTCCTTAGTATAAATAATATTCTTGACACTACAAGTCTCTTAGCAAGATACAACGTAAATCAAGATAATTGGTTAAATATTCAAATCTTCAGAGAATATCTAATAAAGGAATTTAAAACAAGTCAAGTGTCATATACTTCACCTCAGCCTAAAATAATTTTACTTTTGTGTGAATTAAATTATTTACAATTTAGCATGGGGTTTTCTTTATCTAAGATATATAAGACATTGAGGGCTGACTTAAAACAGCATGATGGTTCTCTATGGAGTTTTATAGAAAATACTAACAAATTTAGCTTCTCTGATAATGAAAAATTATTAACACTCAGGTTGATAAATCATACAACATCATCTTTATATTGGAAAATATTTACATGGAAATTTATACACAGGAGTTATTTTACTCCGCAGAAAATTGCAACAATATTGAATAAAACTAGTCATAATTGTTGGAGATGTGATGAGAGTCTCTGTGCAGATTGGATACATATGTGCCTTGAATGTAAAATGATTGTTCCTTTTTGGCTGAAATTTAGAGATTTTACAAAGGCATTGTGGACAGACAAATGCATAATTACAGATGCACTTTTATTACTCAATGCCCCAATACTAGATTGTATACCAAAGTCACAAATACATCTTTTATGGTCCATCTTGGCAATAGCAAGGAAAGTTATTACTTCAAATTGGAAAAGTAAAGTGACTGTCTCTTTTACTGAGTTTATACTATTGGCCAAGACGGTATGTAACAGAGAACTTGAACCTCTTAACTATAGAACAACAAGAATGACCCACAGAAAGTTATCTTGGTTGAAATTAAAAAAAATATTAGACAAAATGTAATATGTTGAACAAAGCTGTTTTAGTTATGAGCATTTTGTATATAATTGTACATAGTTGAGTATTTAATGTTATGCTAATGAATAATTATTTGTATAATGTAATAATTTTTTGATGAAAATCAATAAAACTGTTATATAAAAAAATGAAATAATGGTGGTGCTGCATTTATAGTCAGACGTGAAGTGTTGTAGTGCTCTGTGCCTTCACTGCATTACCAGCAGTTATGAAAGATGGTGTTGCATTTGCTGTCAAAATGAAGAGCTGAATTACATAAACTCCAGCAGCTGCTTGTTACAAATGTACCAAGCAGTTTGCTATAGCTTAACTGTTTTTTCTCTTCATGTCTGAGGGGGCAAGCTTTTTTTTTTTTTGGTCCTCGATGGAGAGGGGACCAGATGAGAGGACTTCACTAGGTGCTAGAATACTCAGCTGCACCTCTGCAAAGATACACAATTTTACACAGAGTTACCATTAAATAGATGGTGGCATTTTTTTACAGTCAATTAGCTTTGAAGACTTGAATCTTAGTGATATAGTTGATTCTCCCTGTATAAATTTTTTTTCTTCCAATGACATGGAAAGCGTGTGGCAATGGGTAGGTAGATTGGTTTGTGATTTTATCCATGGTGTTGATAACTCTATTTAAACATCTTACAAGTATCTGATTAAACTTAAATAGGAAAATAAAAAAAGTGCATGCAAATCATGTCTGTTTTAGTGCTCCTGTTGACAAACATCCCACCCTCATGCCTCTTTAGCTTGTAACTCAGCATTATTAAGTTATGATATAGGGCAGTGTGGTAGTGGAGGTTTTACTCATGATCACTCATGAGGTAGGGAAAAGTAAAGGAAATTAAATCAGTGAGATAGAACATACTCAGTTTTCTCCCATTAGTATCCCCTGTAACCTGGGGACCCAGGGCAGTAGCCCTTTCTACTTCCCACTTTTGATTGTCTTGTCCAGGTGTGGATTTGTCCTACATTAATTCAAACATAAAAATTATATTGCACCTCTCTTCCCTAATGGTCCCTGTTGATTCCTTTGTTCCCATGTTTTGTTTTTTAATCCCTCAAGATATGTTTTTTACTTTCATTAAAATTGCTTACTGCTTGTATAACTAGATGGTAATCATAGCAGATATTTATACATACAGTTTTTGTTTAAGCCTTTTTCATTCTAACTTCTGAAAAGCTGATCTTACAAAATGATTTACAATGCTTCATGTTGTTGCAAAACTTATGCTACTCTGGGAAATATGCATTTTATTGAGCCTGTATGATTAAAACAAATTGTACTTACATCAATGAAAAGCTAATTGAATTTCATACAATCAAATATAACTATAAACCCAATGAACAATCTAAAAATGTCAGCTGATGTACCTCCATTTGGCCTGAACTTACAAACCTACATAACCCTCCCACAACCTGAACCTACTAAACTAGATAGGCCTACCAGAGCCTTGACTCTAACCTGAGGAATTGCTTCCTGCTCCTTCAACCTAAATTCCTCTATAGGTCCTTAATACTAAAACTGCTGTCCTGGTTACTAAACCTA
Organism: Protopterus annectens; assembly: GCF_019279795.1. Classification (NCBI taxonomy): domain Eukaryota; kingdom Metazoa; phylum Chordata; order Ceratodontiformes; family Protopteridae; genus Protopterus; species Protopterus annectens. The sequence continues at coordinate 719,604,771 of NC_056726.1, forward strand.
AATTACCTGGTCAGTCCCTAATCCTACGACTCCTCACTTACTCATTAAACATAAATTGCCCAATTGCTCCCTAACCCCCCAAAAAAACTCCTATCTCCCTATGTAACACTAACATTTACCTTCCATAAGCTGACCCTAATCCTGAATCCCCAAATTAGCAAGTTAGTAGTACAACTGAAGGATAACTACACATTCACTTAAAATGACAAACTGTAAGCATTCGAACAGACATGGTGCTGCAAATCTTATGTTAGACAATAACAGACTCAGTAAAGCTGTGGAACTATATTTTATTGACATACACTTCATCAATTTATACCACTGATTCAGTTAATAGGAGTCCATTTACCTGATGAATACATATCACTGCTCTGTGTCAGTGCTAGTGCATGGGTACAGAATGCTGCATACCATTTGCTTACACCTGAAAGGAATGGATTATTTAATAAGACTTGAAAACAGTGAGATAAGGGATATACTCCTTTTCACAATGTTATGTGATCTCAGAGTTAGTATGCTTAACGTTGTGGGGTACAGCTGTCCACATGAGGGTTCAAGGGGCACCAAGTGTTTAGTATATGTTTTAATATTAATGGCCTTGGTTTCTGCATGCGCACTCAGACACTGGATATGTAATAAAATGAGTCTATATAATGCACACAGGTGATATATTATAGATCATGCTGGTCATTCTGTTAATAAAATGTTTCCTGCATGTACTATTAGATGTTTTTCATATCTGAAATGTAGTCTTAATGTTTTTGTTTCTGCCTGTACTTGATTCTTATGTATGAAAGCCGATAAATTACACAAAAAGCACACAAAGTGCCTCCTATTTGTGTTGCGTAATCCTGAAAGCCTGTAATGAAGAGGTCTGCTTAAAGACTTATTAGGGAATTTTTCTGTGCCTCAGCTGTTACTCTGTTTACACGATCTCCTTGTAATTTTTTTTGTTTCAGCATGAATATTGTACTAGCACTGAGGTGTTTACATTGGCATTACTCTAAGCATTTGTTCTAGATGGCTATCCAGTACATTTCAGATGATGAAGTAAAACACATACTAAGAAATTATGCCAGACAAAATTTTCCATTCTATTCATGCTCTTTAAAAACTGAAGGATTGATTGCTTACCTGTAAAACTGCTCCATTTCCAAGGTGTTATTATTTGTTCTTTCTACCTTTCACTAATCGGAGTATAGTCATTCCTGCTCCAGTTACAAAGTTTATGTTAGGAATACTGGAAGGCATGGCTACCCATTGCTCTATCTCCAGGCCACCAACTAAGGCAAGGACTTTGGAGTTATTTGTGAGTCAGATGCAGGACTGACAGTCTTGCATTAGTTCTGAGGTGTTAGTTGAAACACATATGCTGTAATTACAATCATACCTCTCAACCTCTTAGAGGAAAAAATATAGACAAAGCCATAAATAATGGGGGGCAAAGACCCAAAAATAGGGACAGTTCTTTTAAATATTGCTCTTACAAACTTAGAAAGTTGATAGAATAACAGGTTTTGCATTAGCATGAATTTTTCTGAAGGGTATGAAGTCTGAAATTCAAATGTCTATCATTATTTTCTGACTTCAGCCTCAATGATTTATCAAAGATTTGCCAGAAAAACACAATTTTATGAGAAACAGACCAAAATGTGAGGCAAAAACGTGGACATTCTGCAAAAATCTTTACAGCTGAGAGGTATGAGCATGCACTTGCCAAAATGGTAACAATTTCTGTTATATATGCAGTGTGCAACAGGTGAAATTGACAGTATTTCTGCTATACCTACCATGTCTGGTTTCTTGGAGATTTAACCACCTCTCCTAATTTTTAATATTTATCTCAGTTTCATTCCTAACTGGAACTTCCGTTAGAGTAGGCAGGGAAGACATAATACACAGTACTATATATCTTAGCTTAATATGTATTTACCTAATATATTTGAGTCTGAGATCATCTGAGAGTAAGACTGAACATTTTAGAACATGGGAAAATGCAGATAATTTGTTCTTAGTCTGGGAAATTGGGAGCACTTTGCTCTTCTTTAAATTATTTCACTTCATAGCAGGCATGTATCTGAACTGAGTGCTTCTGCTATGCTTTGGGGTGGGGCCGTACACCACCCTCTACCTCTTTCAACGCCTCCACTCCTAGTCCCCTGCTGCTCTTGCATCCGCACAGATACATAGATAGTCAGTTGCCTCACTCTGACTCACGTCTAACCTGAAGTTTAAAGCTACATACCACTATTAATTTATTTAACTAGAGCATAACCAAACTAACATAAAACTGATAGAAAAGGAACATAATTAAAAGGAATGAAAAACAGAATTATAGTGGTTCATTACTAGATTCTCAGTCGTATACCATCTACAACCAGCATTCCATTCCATTATAAAAGTAACATAAGAAAAGAAGATGAAATGAGGAGGAGACCAGATCCTAACCTTTCAGTTACCTTTGCAACCCTTGCAGAAAGAATACAGTGTAAAACTCGCATTTCTAATCTCCCCTCAAAATACGTGAAAAAATCATTGTCCTCCAAAATTATTGATCCAACCCTCATTTTCAGTCTGTAATACTTATCTGAAGCCACCACCACAACCCTAGACCATTTACCTTTCACATATCTTCATCCTTCAAATGCTCCTCTTCACCTGTCAAGCAAATCATAAACTGCTACATTGTTAGGACAGGCATATTAGCAAACAAAATTAAACAACTTGACTCATTACTTTGACACAATTGTTGTCACAAAATCTTAGGTAAAATACTTCATCCAGGACCTACACTATTTCTTTCCAGGATACTGCTACTCATTTATAGGTTCATAGGTGTGTTCAAGGCTAATGGCCCAGGAGCCTTTACAAGCCTAGCTCATAGGATTACCCTGGCATTGTGCCGCCCAACCTTAGTTCCCACTGCCTCTGTCGAGTAGAGCCACTGGAGTGATTCCCGGGGTGAATTTTCTATTTCCCATCCACTCATCAAGATTTCTCTTGAAGAGGGCCAGTGAGGTGCTCTGTTTGACATGTATGGGAAGACTATTCCATAGCTTGGGCAGTCTCTGGGTTATGAACCTGTCCCTCCAGCATGTTCTGTTGATTGTGGCAATGAGGTTGAGGTCTCTGGAGCATGTGGTGCAGAGGGATTGGGATTTCTTTAGATGTAGCATTTCTAACAGGGCTGGGTCAGACATGGCTTTATAAGTCAAGCAGAGATCGCTTCTAAGTAGATGATATGAGACAGAGAATATTTGGAGTTTTTTGAGTCTGTCTATATAGGACAAGTGTTTAACGCCTAGGATCCTCTTTGTGATGTACTTTTGGAGCCTCTCCAGTTGTTGCAGGTGTCTAGTGAGGTACATACCAAATGGGGCATTGTACTCGATGCCTTGCCTAATGAGGTAAGAGTAGAGGGAGACAATGACCTCTTTCTTCCTGGTTGCAAAACCCTTAGTAATGACATGTGACACATAGAAGGACTTTCTGACCACAGTGGCAATGTGGTGGTCAAAAGAGAGGTTGCTGTCAACCTGTGTTCCCAGGTCTCTTATAATGCCTTTTGTGTTCAGTGGACTACCATCAATGTGGTAATTTAAGGGATCTGGGTTTTTCCCAAAGGGGATGATGACACATTTTTTGGCATTGAGCTAAAGCCATGGTTCTGACACCAGTCATTGGTCTTATTGAGGCCTTTCTGTAAGATGTCAAAATCACTTGGGGAGTTAATAATGGCTCTCAACTTGCAATCGTCTTTGAGCTTTGTCAGACAGAGTCACTTCGTGTTGGCCTGGACTTCTGAGAAGTAGATACCAAACAGGAGAGGACCCAGGACTGATCCCTGTGGGACTCCACTCGTGACTCGTCAGCAGTCTGACTTGGAGTCAGCTACTTTCACAATGTGGGTTCTATCTGTGAGCCAGTTTGCAACTCACCTAGTGATAGAGGGGTTGATGCCGAGCTTAGTGAGTTTTTCTATGATTCCTGAGTGGGGAATGGTATCAAAGGCCTTGGCCAGATCAGGGTACGCTGTATGAACTACCTTGCCTTTATCCACAGCTCTGGTGACTGACTCAAAGAAGTCGACCAAGTTGAGCAGGCATGATCTACCCTTCACAAAACCAAACTGTGTGGGATCCAGAATTTGGAGATTCCCTGTATCCTTGTTTATTAGGTCCATGATGATGGGTTTCACAGCTTTGCATATCAGACTTGTCAGGCTAATGGGGTGATAGTTCCCAGGGTCTGTAGTTGCTCCTCCATTGTGGAGAGGGATGACTGCAGCAGTGCACCATTTGGTAGGTACAAAGCCTGAGGTGAGGTTGCGATTGAACAGGGTGTACAGGTGAGGTGTCAGTTCACTCTGTAGTTCATGTAGAACACAGCCAGGGATATTGGCAGGTCCCATAGAAGCTGTATTCTTGGCCTTGGACAGTGTTGTTTTAATCTGTGCAGCAGTAATACTGGGTGCCTGGCAATCTACTGGTATTATGATTGGTCCTTTGGTGGGGGAGAGAGGGGTGAAGTTGGCACTGAATCTGTCGGCCAGTATATTGGCAATATCTGTTGACTCGGTATAGGAAGTACCATTGTGCACTAGCTCAGAGCAAATTTGGGTATTGCCATGGAGATTCTTTACATAACTATAGAAGGCCTTGTGGTTGTCTTTACCATCTGCTGCAATTCAGTTTTCATAGTTAGCTTTAGAGGATTTGATGAGGGAGCTCAACTTTTTGTTGAAGCTGATAAGGGAGTTTTTCTAATCTTGGGACTTCACCTTATTCCATATCAGTTTCCTCCTTCTGTTGTAGAGTTTGTTTATGGCAGGGGACCGCCAGATTGGCTTCCTTTTTTTGGAGGACAGTGTTTTGGTTCTATTTGGTATGGTGAGATCCATGCATTTGTGTGTGTTCGTACAGCACATGGGTGTATGATTCAGCAGTCATGCAACTATTCTCCATTTGCATGGGTGCCATGAAGTTAGCCACCTTTGTTTTTAGGAGCCCAAAGGTAGCTTTGGAGAAGTTTTTCATGGTGGTTACCTTTGCGGGTGGTGGGGGGGGGGTGTGAGGGATGTGGATTTCCAAGGTAATTAGTTTGTGGTCAGATCTAACCAGGGAGGAATTGACTATTGTTGTAGAGCAACGGTCACCCATGTTAGTAATGACCAGGTCAAGGATGTTGCCACCTCTAGTGGGAGTAAGAACATGCTGGTCCAGGGCATTGAAATTAATGAATTCCAGAAAACTTTGGACAAGTGTATTGGTACATGAGTGTAGTTTTCCCAGTTAATGGAGGGGTAGTTGAAGTTGCCTAGTATGAGAGTGTTAGGTTGGACGCTAATATTCTCCAGGGTGCTTAGGAATGTGAAGTGTGAGTCTTGGGACATGGATGGGGACCTATAACAGGCTACGACCTGAATTGCTGTCTTACCCAATGTTAGCTGCACCTGAAGTATCTCTGATGTGTTATGTTGGGCTACCAGTCTGGAGGTGTGCACATCCTTTATGAATATGGCAACACCACTGCTTTTGGAGCTTCAGTCCAAGTTCTGGGGCTGAGAGGTGGGGAATGAGTTATAGTCTGGTAGTGCGGGGTGCTTTCTGCTGCTTTGAACCATGTCTCTGTTGCAGTACAAATGTCGATGTTTTCCATTTTAAGGAGTGCTTTGAGCAAGTGCATTTTGAGATTTAGACTTCTTGTGTTGAGCAGATTGCATTTGTTTGTAGCTGTTACATTGCATTTGTCTGTAGCTGTTACGGTGGTAATTTGATAATGTCACTCCTGGCAAAAGAGATGCAGGAGGACAAATTATCCTCCACAAATGCCATCTGAACATTCCATTTATAGAAACATTCATTACTTAAAATGGATATATACTCTAAAATGGCTAATATTCAACACTGTCTATTAAAATCTCAAAACCTGAACATAGCAATAGATTTTCTTATATTAACTGATATAGAATTCACTTCTTAACAGACTATTTACCCAAAGCATCTCTACCACATAAAAGAGATATTAATATCAATCTGGGCAAGCACAGAAATTATATCAGTGAATTCCTAGCTTCTATAGACTTTTTCCAAATTATCTGAGAAATCACCAGAACTAACTTGAAAAGCAATAATCATTGCATTCTTAACTTTCTAACCAAAGATATTTCAAATAATATATTCTCAGCTCAAATTCATCATTTCCCACTGAGTGACCACACCCTTGTAATAATCAATATCTCCAGTTTGGACCCCAAAGAAAAGCCTACTTGAGATATCATTAGACCAAACTAAAAACCCACTTAAGGGACATAGACTGGACATCTATTCTCCAGTACAATGAAGTGAACATGCATACATCTTTATGCAAATCCTTCCAGGAATTATAATACCCTATCCTATAACAAGACTCTAACAACTATGCAGATAAAAGTTATCTATTGAAAGTCAGAAGCAAGGTCTAAATGGAAATTTTATTCCAAGCTAGATACATGGAATAAATTCATCTTCTAAGAAACCTAGTAAAAGTCAGTTTAGTTTCTTTCTTCCAGTTTGCACGCATATTATCCCATCTAAAGTCATTTGGAAAGAAGTAAACTCACTAACTAGTAGAGCTTCAAAAAAAACAACAATTTGGATACTGGACTTCATCAATTAATTTTCAAATCTTTCATCCTTGCCTATTTTCCCTCCAAAAAATATCCACACCTAATACATGTTATACCTCTCCTTCCTCCCAGTCTTCTCTTTCAGATCTGACATTGAGAATGTGACAGTCTTCTGAAAAAATCATAACAACTCCCCTTGTGACTCAGTCCAACCCTGGTTTATAAAGCAAGCTGTCTGAGGACTATATGATGCTCCTTCTACATCACATATTGAGCCTCTTCTTTGTCATCTTTCCCAATATTTCTAAAGAAATCCATCATCATGCCGTTATTCCCTTGCTCCAGATCAACTACAGAATTTTGACCTATTCTCATCTTGCCCACCCCAACAAATTTTTTTTTAAAAACTCATCCATTTCCATGTTAGCCCATATGTGTAAATAATAAATAAATAAAGTCATGTCTAGTTATCAGTCTGGCTTCTGATTGATAGGAGCACAATAACTGTACTCCTGATCCTCACTGATTACATTTTGCTCAGGGTGGATAAATGCAAACTTAAAACAGCAACAATTACAGACCTTAGTAAAGCCTTTGACCTAATGGACCATTGACTACTTCAGGAAGCTCTCACATCAGCAGCAGGCTAAAATAACAAAGCCACTAAATGGTTTTCTGTTTACCTACTTAGTAAACCCTTCTCTGTAAAAACTAGTAACTCACTTTCCACTCCAGCCTAGTCTTTACCAAGAGGTACCCTGAAGGTTTAATTCTAGCACCTCTTCTCTTCTCTTCTCTTCTCTTCTCTTCTCTTCTCTTCTCTTCTCTTCTCTTCTCTTCTCTCGTTTCAAACATTGACTATTTTCTGATATCCCAAAGCATCCAGTTCTCTTATCAGATATCATGGTAACCCATCACTCCAGCTTCTCATCATCCGACATACAAGCAACTTGAACATGATATTATTCTCCCCCCCCACTGGGCTTCATAGCAACAAGAGTATCCTACACCTATCAACGAGTAAGGTAATTGTCTTTGTAAGTAAGTAAAAATCTCAACAGTAACCTATTATTGGCATATCTCTGCTCCATCTCTCAACCCCCATACACGCATACAAGAAAGCTATCTAAATTTTCAAACACCTGGGAATCTGGCTTGCTCAAAATGTAATTCAATGTCCACCATGAGCAAAACAAAGTCAAGCTCAATCAGTTGATATTTTAAGCTACAAAAAACACTGATTTCATATATCCAGAAAGCAGAAACAATGTTAGTTAATAGGTCTTTCTACTTGGATCAAATATAGGCTCTTCCTTAGAGCAGCTTCTCCCATAATGCACCCGTCTAACCATCACATAATTCCCAACAAAATCTGCTTCAGTCTGCTAGACCCCACAAAAAGCAGCACAGCCAAGTCTTATCCAAAGCCTGATAAATTCCAGTCTAACAATAAACAAATGTTACACTAGCAACATTACTGTTTAAACTAGTCAAATTAGGTATTTTCCCATTTCTGTCTGAAAAAACTCTCAATATAAAATTCATGCTGCAATTTGCAATTACTTCTTAACTCTTCTCCTTCTCTTTAGAGACACCAAATCTCAATAAATTACTGTGAACTTCTTTTATTCCTTTTAAGACCCAGTACGTACAGTAGAGATGTTTGCCACCAATACTCACACATTTAACTGACTCTTCTGAATCTCATGTCCAGCTGATACAAACTCTTACTGGAAAAGCCCAGTGTGATAGGTTAAGGTCACATAAAGTGTACATCCCCCTCATAACTCCTGCAAAGGAAAATTACCCAAGTAATTAAGAAGGAATAGCCCTTACTAAACAACTATCAAACTGTTAGTCAACACTAAAACGTTGTTTTCATAATTCATTTACATTACTGTTGGAGTTGATCATATTTCCTTGGATTAACACTGACGTACTTTATTGCCTAAAACTGTATTATAGCTTATTACAGCTATATTTAGCATCATAAATATTTTATATAAATATCTCTGGTAATACACTCACTTTACCTCTGAACCCAGCCTTATAATATATTCCGCACTGTATATATTTCAATTAGCCACAGTAATATATGCTGTATTTGTGAACTGTTCTGCTTTGCACCCATGCAATTACTGAAATTGGTCATTAGGCATCAGTGATTAACCCAGTTAACACACAAAAATAAATAAATAAATGTCCTATTCACTGATGGAATGCCAAAATGGGCCAGATTCAATAAAGCCTGAACTAAGTGTATACTGTTGTAAGTGAACAGATAACACAGACATAACTCACACCTTCCTCCTCCTAATTTTAGTTTTCCTACTGATATTCTTGCAGCTTTAAATACTGACAGGGATTTATAAAGGTTACCACAAAGTGGAGACTACATGTACACTTAGTGTAATCTTTCTGAGTAACTAGAAACACAAAAAAAATGTGCTAAGAATTGTATTGAATACATATCCTTACTTAGTGTAGGCTTTATTGAATCCAGCCCTTTGTGTTAATATTCAAGTGCCATGTACGTGATAGGTGGACTTTGCTAAGCAAAAGTATTTTTCTCCATGTTTGTTTGGAATTTGTAACAATCCTACTAAATTGTGTTGCATATTAAAAAAGAAGGATAATTTTAGACTGTTTAATGTGAACAATGGCCATTACATAGTTACCCTTGATCTTTCTTTACCCTAACTGAAATGTTCCTAATTTTGGCACCAGGCAACCATGTCACGAAAGTATTTTTGGGTTGCCATGTCACAGTTTCTGTCTTACAGCCTTTCAGGTTTGGCTTGGTTAAAATTTATGTATTTGCATTCAGGAGAGTGTGTGTGTGTGTGTGTGTGTGTGTGTGTGTGTGTGTGTGTGTGTGTGTGTGTGTGTGTGTGTGTGTGTGTGTGTGTGTGTGTGTGTGTGTGTGAGATATGTGATGAAATGAGAAGCCAAGAACTGTATTAGTTACCCCCAGTGTAAGCATCTGATAGTGTAGTATGGCTTCCATACATTCCCACTTTTATAATCAGGCTTTTCCTGTTAACAAGTCAGCAGACTTGTAATACACAGCAATCAACTGCAGCTGTAATGCTGCTGGTTCACAGTGAAATTTATACTTTTACTAGTGTGAATAGGTAGCTTTTGTGGCACAACACACCACTTGTAGAATCTGAAGTTATGATGTTTAGTAAACATATGTACTGATGTTGTGCAACTATCATTTGCATAGGGTACTGACTCTCTCCTTAATTACCATCTTGCTTTTATAAGTTGATTTTCATTAAATTAAGGGGGGGTTAAGAGGGAGTCAAGCATCTTAATGTAATATTAACAGTAATCATGTTATTATAACTCTGTTATCTCTGTAGTGATGCTATATCATTTGGTAGACTTTATGATGATCCACAGTTTAAATGAGTCTCCTAAGAAATAACAATCACTCCTCTGTGAATGCCTAGAATTGTAATCAGCAGATCAAAAAGGTTATTTGTCAAAATAAGTGTTTATGAGGGAGAAGCCCCAGCATCCATCATGTGAAAAGGTTTCCCACATTTTCTGCTGCTTAGTGCAAATACCTCAGAGGTCACCATTGCCTGGAGAAAATGCCCATTTATATACATTCCGTTTCTGCGCAAGAACTATTTGCATTACTCATTTTTTTGATGATTTCCAAGAAGCACACCATATTCAAAACAAAGTATTGGAATTTGTCAAATTCAAACAGTTTTGCAGAAACTTTTATTTTTACTTTGATGTTTTTCATCCATTGTTCATATATGGTCCAGCTATTTTATTTATTTACATTTGTTTACCTGGTAGTGTCCAACTGGGCCAGGGGCCCATTTTCAGTGGAGATCCGAGGGGAAAAGTTCCAAGACAAGTAGTCAACAGCAACAACATAGTAATGGCAAAACATAAATAAGTTGCATACAAGATCGAGTTAATTACAATTTCTGTGTACATAGATAAAACAAGTAAGTGATGTCATTATATACAAGATAATAATACCCTTCTATCTCTTTTTTTTTTTTTTTTGGTAAGGGGTAATAAAGTACCGGTAGGAATATAATGTATGATTTCATAGATATGTACTAGGCTATTGGCCCTAGGGCCTATATAAGCCTAGCCAAAAAGGTACCCTGGCTTTCGCCACCCAAGAAAATTATTTTCCTGTGCCACTGTTGAAGAGAGCCACAGAAGTGATCCCCGGGGTGAATTTCCTATTTCCCATCTAATCATCAAAATTTTTCTTGAAGAGTGCTAATGAGGAACTTTGTTTGATATAGATAGGTAGTTTGTTCCAGAGTATGGGAAGTCTCTGGGACAGGAATCTATTCCTCCAGCATGTTCTGTTTATTGTGGTGACAAGGTTTGGGTCCCTAGAGTGTGTAGCTCGGAGGGATTGGGATTTCTTTAAGTGGAGCACGTCCAACAGCTCTGGGTTTGACATAGCTTTGTATGTTAGGCAGAGATTGCCTCTGAGTAGGCGATATGCAACGGAGTAAAGCTGAAGATTATTGAGACGGTCTGCATAGGGCATCTGTTTGAGGCCGGTAATCCTCTTTGTGAGGTATTTCTGCAGTCTTTCCAGTTGTTGTAGCTGTTTTGTGAGGTACATACCAAAAGGGATGTTGTACTCTATAATGGGTCTAATGAGTGATGAGTAGAGGGAAACAATGACCTCTTTTTTCATGGATGAGATACCTTTTGTGATGAGGTGTGCCACGTAGAAGGATTTCCTGCATACTGTGGCGATGTGATTATCAAAGGGGAGACTACTGTCCACCTGTGTCCCAAGGTCTCTTATCACACTTTCAGTGTTAAGTTTACTACCGCCTATGGGGTAGTTCATGGGTACAGAGTTTTTACCAAAGGGGATGACAATGCACTTTTTGGCACTGAGGTTGAGGCCATGGCTTTGACACCAGGCATCTGTCTCAGTGAGGCCCTTTTGTAGGATGTCCACATCGTTAAGAGTTTCGATTATGGCTACTAGTTTGCAGTCATCTGTGAACTTTATTAGCCAAAGACCGTCTGTGTTAGCCTGTACTTCAGAGAAGTAGATACCAAACAGGAGAGGACCCAGGACTGAACCCTGTGGTACTCTACTTGTCACTGGCCTGAAGTCGGATTTGGAGTCTGCTACTTTCACAGTGTGGGTTCTGTCAGTGAGCCAGTTGGCAACCCATCTTGTGACATAGGGATTTATACCTAGTTTAGTGAGTTTATCTATAATTCCAGAGTGGGGGATGGCATTGAAAGCCTTGGCAAGCTCTAGATAGGCTGTGTGAACCACCTTACCCTTGTCTACAGCTTTGGTGACTGCTTTAAAGAAGTCTATCAGGTTTAGGAGACATGATCTGCCTTTTACAAACCCGAACTGGGCGGGGTCCAGAGTTTGGAGATTACCAATGTCTTTGTTTATAAGTTCCATGAGGATATGTTCCATGGTCTTGCAGACCAGGCTCATCAGGCTAATGGGGTGGTAGTTCCCGGGGTCTGTGGTGGCTCCCCCTTTGTGGAGTGGGATAACCGTTGCTGTGTACCATTCAGTGGGCACAAAGCCTGAGGTGATGCTATGATTGAACATGGTACTTAGGTGGGGTGCCAGTTCGCTCTGTAGTTAATGTAGAACATAGCCTGGGATGTTGTCAGGTCCCATGGATGATGTGTTCTTGGCTTTGGAGAGTGTGATTTTTACCTGTGCAGCCGTGATTACAGGAACGTTGCATTCCTCTGGTATAGAGATGGGCCCTTTAGGTGGTGAGAGGGGATAAAGTTAGCACTGAACCTATCTGCCAGGATGTTAGCAATATCAGTTGGTTCTGTATATTTAGTGCCTTGTGCTGTAACTCAGAGCATATCTGAGTGTTGCTATTGAGATACTTGACATAGCTATAGAATGCTTTGTAGTTGTCTTTAGAATCAGTGGAAATTTTGTTTTCGTAACTAGCTTTGGAGGATTTTATGAGGGATCTCAACTTCTTACTGAGGCTGACCAGGAAGTTCCTCCAGTCATGGGATTTTACTCTTTTTTGCAACAGTTTCTTTCTTCTGCTGTAGAGTTTGTTTATGGCAGAGGACCGCCAGATTGGCTTCATTTTTTTGGAGGATAGCATCTTAGTATTGTTAGGGATAGCACGATCCATGCACTCGTGTAAGTGCTTATAAACTGCAATTGTGTAGGATTCAGCAGTCATACCTCTATTGTCCATCTGCATGGGTGTCGTGAAGTTTGCCACTTTTGCCTTAAGAAGCATGAAGTTGGCTTTGGAGAAATTATATATGGTAGTTTCCCTAATGGGGGGGGGGGGGCAGGATGTGGATGTCTAGGGTGATTAGCTTGTGGTCGTATCTGACCAATGAGGAATTGACCTTTCGTGTGGAACATCGGTCACCCATGTTGGTAATGACCAGGTCTAGGATACTGCTGCCCCTGGTGGGGGTGTGGATAAGTTGATCTAAGGCATTGGAATTTATGAATTCCAGAAAACATTGAGCAAAAGAGTTGGTACATGAGTAGTTTTCCCAGTTAATGATGGGGTAGTTGAAATTGCCCATTATTAGGGTGTTGGGTTATACCCTAATATTTTCCAGTATATCTAGATATGAGAAGTGGGAATCCTGGGGCATGGTAGGGGATCTGTAGCAAGCTACAATTTGAATTGCGGTCTTTACCAGAGTTAGTTGCACTTGGATAATCTCGAATGCATTATGCTGAGCAACTAGCCTGGAGGTGTGGGTATCCTTAATAAATATGGACATGCCTCCCACTTTAGTGTTTCAGTCCAGGTTAGGTGGCCAAATGGTGTGGTATGACTTATAGCTGGTTATTCAGCGGTGCTCTCTGGAGCCTTGAACCAGGTCTCTGACACTGCACAGATGTCGAAGTTCTCCATTTTACACACATGAGAGTTATCACTATGGTGGAGAAGTATAAGAATAGAACTTATGCAATATTAGTGTCAAACTCAGACAGGTTAAAGGGGTTAGCCTGGGTGGGTGCAGGAGCATAGCCAGTGGTTAGTAAGGTGTTCTTTTTGGAGTAGTTTGAATTTGCGATTATTGGTATTGTTAAGTATTTGCTGCGGTAGTAGGTTCCAGGATTTGGATATTTTATTACAATAAAGACAGTCACCATAGTAGCTTTTGGACTTTTTTACCTTTAGGAGTAGTGGAGATATGCTCTAGAGAGAAGAGGAATGAAGGTCAGCAGGACTAAGACAAAATATATGTGTGTGAATGAGAGGAAGGATAGAGGAATGGTGAGGATGCAGGGAGTAGAGGTGGTGAAGGTGGGTGAGTTTAAATGCTTGGGATCAACAGTTCAGAGTAATGGTGAGTGTGGAAGAGAAGTGAAGAAGAGAGTACAGGCAGGATGGAGTGGGTGGAGAAGAGTGTCAGGAGTGATTTGTGACAGACGAGTACCAGTAAGAGTGAAAGGGAAGGTCTACAAGAGGGTAGTGAGACCAGCTATGTTGTATGGGTTGGAGACATTGGCATTGACAAAAAGACAGGAGTCAGAGCTTGACGTGGTAGAGTTGAAGATGTTAAGATTTGCACTGGGTGTGATGAGGATGGACAAGATTAGGAATAAGTATATTAGAGGGTCAGCCCAGGTTGGAAGGTTTGGAGATAAAGCCAGAGAGGCAAGATTACTTTGGTTTGGACATGTGCTGAGGAGGGATGCAGAGTATATTGGGAAAAAGATGCTAAGGATGAAGCTACCAGGTAACAGGAAAAGAGGAAGGCCTAAGATAAGGTTTATGGATGTGGTGAGAGAGGCCATGCAAGTGGTTGGTGTGACAGAGCAAGATGCAGAGGACAGGAAGAAATGGAAACAGTTGATCTGCTGTGGCGACCCCTAATGGGAGCAGCTGAAAGAAGAAGAAGAAGTAGTTTATTTGCTGATCTTAGGCACCTGGGGTTGGTGTTTGTTTCATCCAGATTAGAGACAGCAGGGCAGTAATCAGGTTTGTGGATGATATTATGTGCATCGAGTAAGCTGCTTGAAAGTTAGTAAGTTAGGTGGTTCAAGCCAGTTGAGTTGGCAAAGTACGGGTACAGTGGAGGGATTTGTGGGGCTGGTTTATGGCAAACTTGTCTATTTTGTTATGGCAGCTCTCAATGTTATTTAAGTCAGTCTTGCACAGGTTGGTGAAGATTTGTGAGCAATAAAGAAGGGAGGGAAGCAGGAGGGTTCTGGCTGTGGAAAGTCTGGCATAGTTAGTTAGGAATGGTTTGGTTCTATAGAGTGAGCCAAGTTTGATGTGAACTTTTTTAATTGTGATAGATATATGTTTGTCGAATTTTAGACAGTTGTCTATTGTTACAGAAATACATTTGGTTTGACTGACTGGTTCAATTTATTTATTTATTGACATTTGTTAACCGGGTTAGTCCAGCTGGGCCAGGAGCCCATTTTCAGTGGAGACCCAAGGAGAAAAGCTCCAATTACAGACAGATTAGGTATACATAACAGTTTAGTGTACAATTAAAAACGTACATAACAGTTTAGTGTACAATTAAAAACAATCATTAATTGGCTAACGCTACAAGTTCACATATATTCTGAATTGCAAAGAAAAAAAAACAAACATTTTTTTTCTTTTTTTTTTTTTTTACTCCTGTTTGTGTGGTGTAAGTATCTGTTTTATAACTGGTTTGGTAAGGTGTATAGCAGGATTCATGAAAGGGGTGGAAGGGATATCTAGAGGTGTGATGAGATATTAGTGAAATAAATGTGGGAGATAAGGTACTGAGAGGATTGCATGATACTGTGGTACAACAGTAATAGTATTGGAGTGAGAAAAAAAGTATGCTGTGAAGTTGTAATGAAGTGTGTACTACAGAGTAGAATTGGAACTAGGTAGGGTCATGGCAAGTACAATATTTGGCTCTCATAAAGTGTAATTTGAGTTCCTTCTTAAATTGTAAAGGTTATGTAATGAAGCGTAATTGGGATGGGAGGTTATTCCATGCCTGGGATAGGGTGGATTTATAAAGTAATCTACCAGTGTTTTTTTTTTGGTTGGAAGATATCAAGGAGTCGTTGGTTGGAGGTACGAAGTGTGCAAGTTGGTGTGTAGATGGAAACCAAGGAGGACAGGACAGGGCAGGTTGATGGTTTATAAAGTATGGAGTGAATAATTTGTAACTGAGATAGAAGAAGTTGTTGTGGGAGTTCTAGCCATTGTAGTGAGTTTAGTGAGAGGCAGTGGTGTGAGTTATGTGGGGAGTTTGTGATGAACCTTGCTATTTTGTGGTAAGTTTGTTGGAGTTTGGCTAGGGTAGTCATTGGAATATTAGTTAGCATTGGGGTGGCATAGAGAAGGGAGGGGAGAAGTAGAGCCTGTGACAGGCACAGTCTAACATCATAGGTCAGGAATCTATGGTTTTGGGAGAGCATACCCAGCTTTTGGTGCGTTCTCTTTATACTTTGAAGGATGTGTAAGTTAAATTTAAGTTCATGTCAATGATGGCTCCTAGAAGTTTTGTGTAGGAGTCAGGTTGTATCGTGGTGTTATTGGAGAATGAGATAAGAAAGTTAGACTTTCGGTGAGAGAGAGTCTGGGGGAACAATAACAGAAGTTTGGTTTCTTGGGGTTTAGGATAAGTAGATTTTCAGCTAGCCATTTTTCTACAGATAGAAAGGTATCCTGGGTGAGTGTGTGAAGGTCAGAGATATTGTTGGAAGTGCAGATGAGAGTTGAATCATCAGCATATTGGACTAATACAAATTGTTTGCAGGAGGTATATATTTCATTTGTAAAGAGGTTGAATAGGAGGGGTCCCAAGATGGAGCCTTGAGGCACCCCAGTAGTTACTGGGAGGTAGGGTGATCAGGAGGAGAGTCAATGGACAGATTAATTCATTCATCAATCTGTCTGTCAGACAGATAACTAGAGAAGAAGGTTAGGATGGAGGGAGCTAGATTAAGGTTAGAAAGTTTAGTCAGAAGTAGAGGGTGAGAGACAGTGTCAAAGGCATTTGAGAGGTCAAGGAAGAGGCTGGATACTAGGATGTTTTTGCCTTGAGCTTCGGCTATTGTGTGTGTAAATGACAGGAGGGCTGTAGAGGTGTTGTGGTTAGGGCGGAAGCCATGTTGGAAGGGTATGAGGAGGTTATGTTGGAGGAGATAGTTTAGGAATTGAGAGTGTACACATTTTCCATAAGTTTGGAGAGAGGAGAGAGGATGGCAATTGGATGAAAGTTTGATGGGTCTGTTGAGTTTCCCCCTTTATGCAAGGGGGTAGTGAAGAAGGATTTCCAAATATCTGGTACTGTAGCTTCCTGGATAGATCTATTAATTAAGATAGATACTGGATAGGCTATGGATTCAGCAGCTAATTTGAGGAAAGTGGGTGGATGGTTGTCAGTGGGGGGAGAGCAAGGTTTAAGCTTCAGAAGGAGTGATTTTATATATGATGTTGGAACTGGTTTGAAGGAGAAAAATTACTGTTTTGAGGCTTGGGAGGGATATAGGTGGTGTTTGAGTTGTGGTTTGAGGGAATAAGTTTCTGGACAGTTTCAATGAAGTGTCTATTGAGAAGGGTATCAGTTTCTAGAGGGCTATTGTTTGGGTAAGGGGCGGGATTGGAAGGGGACCCGGGATTGAGAATTTTCTTTAAGGTGGACCAGAATTTCTGTGGATGTGTTTTACAGTTATTTTGGGGAGTGTTATAATATTATTTTTGTCCTTACAGACATGTCTTTTGACAAGATTCTGAAGTTCTTTGTACTTGTGAAGTAGGGAAGGTTATTTAGTCTTAGTCCAGGCTTTTCAAGTATTGTCACAGTTTTGCATTAGTGATTTAGTTTCTTTAGAAAGCCAGGGGGCAAAGTTAGATTTGATTCTAATATGCCTTGTAGGGGCTAGGAGGGTTGAGAATATCAAGGAATATGCTATTAAATTTGTGAACAGCATCATTCAGAGGCAGTTGTTTAAGGATGGACCAGTCAATGGTAGAGATGATAGAGTTGAATTGGGTAGTATTAAAGTTATGTAAGTTACAACAGTCTCTATAAGAGTGAAGTTTGTTTGCCTGTGAAGGGTGGCATAGTATGCTAGTAGGAAGATGGTCACTCAATGAGTTTGGTAAGGTAGTTGGACTGTGGTAAAGGTTGGGACAGTTAGTGAGAATCCAGTCTATGGTTGAAGTGAAAGAGGTGTTATTGTGTTGGTAAGTAGGGTATGTTATCAGTTGGTGGAATCCATAGTGGTTGATACAGAGCTGTGGGGAGTTTGTGGAAAGTTTGGTCCAGTCTATGTTAACATCGCCTAAGATGACAGTTTTGTAGGGTATGTTGTGAGAGAACCAAGAGAGGATAGATTCTAGGATTGGAATATTATTACCAGGGGGAATATAAATGGAGGCAATGAGAAATGTCTTATGGTGGTTAGGATGGTAGTTGAGGATTATGAGTTCAGCTGGGTGGAAATCAGGAGTAGGTGTGGTGATGGTGGAGAGGTTAAGGCTATTTGAATGGAGAATAGCAACACAACCACCCTTTTTGTTGAGTCTATCAGATCGGTAGATGTTGTAACCAGGTGGCGGTATTTTTTTGTTAGTTATGTGTGGTTTTAGCCACTTTTTTGATAGGGTTAGGTTATGAGGGATGGTTTCAGCTATCCAAGCATGTAGTTCAGTGATTTTGTTAGCGAGACTTCATATATTCAGGGCGGAGATAAAAAGGTGTTTGTGCTGTGAGGTTTGGTTTAAGAGAGGTTGAGCAGGGAGTGGGTGGTGGGATGATGTAGGGGTGGAGTGGCTGTTTGTGGGTGTAGGGTTATGGGTATGGGAGGGTGAGCCTGGATTAGGGTGAATATCACCAGTGAGTAGTAAGTTGCTGGGGACTGAGGTAGGGTATGTTACTGAGAAAATATGGTGGTGGAGTTTAGGGTTGGGTTTATAGGAAGGGGTAGATGTCAAGTATAATGAGTTTGTGATAGCAGTGAAAGGTGAGGTTGACAAGAGATGGAGAGATTAAGATGGGGTGGGAAGGAGAGGATGGTTTAATAGTACATGTGGTAGGAGAGTATAGAAAAGGTTGGGAAAGGTCTGCATGATAGGAGGTTAGATTTGCGAGTAGAGTTAGGATTAGTAATGAGAGGTATAAAAGTAGCATGTTAAGTTAGGTTTTGAATGTAGGAGGGATTATGAATTTAAAAACACGTTGGGAGTGGAGGAAGTAAACTAAGTAATGATGGTGTAAGAGGTGGGAAATGTGAGCAGGAAGGAGAAATGTTAGTGGTTAGATAATGTGAGGAAGGGGAGGGATAAGAGGCAGATAGGAAGTGAAGTGTGTATGGCTGATATGGACAGGTAGGGGAGGGACAGGATAGTATAAATGAAATTGATATGGGGTGGGTGGGAATTGGGGTAGGGTAGAGGAGCAAAGTGAGCATAGCAAACGGAGTGAGGTACACCAGCAGGAGCTGCAGAACCCAAGAAAAACCTCTATTGTCCGTCTGCATGGGTGTCGTGAAGTTTGCCACTTCTGTCTTAAGAAGCATAAAGTTGGCTTTGGAGAACTTTTTATGGTGGTTTCCTAATTGGGGGTGGGGGTGGGATGTGGATGTCTAGGCTGATTAGCTTGTGGTCGGATCTGACCAATGAGGAATTGACCTCTGGTGTGGAACACTGGTCACCCATGTTGGTAATGACCAGGTCTAGGATAGTGCTGCCCCTGGTGGGGGTGTGGATAAGTTGATCCAAGGCACTGGAATTTATGAATTCCAGAAAACATTGAGCAAAAGAGTTGGTACATGAGTAGTTTTCCCAGTTAACGGTGGGGTAGTTGAAATCGCCCATTATTAGGGTATTGGGTTGTACCCTAATATTTTCCAGTGTATCAAGAAATGAGGAGTGGGAATCCTGGGTCATGGTGGGGGATCTGTAGCAAGTTACAATTTGGATTGCAGTCTTTCCCAGAATTAGTTGCACTTGGATAATCTTGGATGCATTGTGCTGAACAACTAGCCTGTTGGTGTGGATATCCTAAATGAATATGGACACACCTCCACCTTTAGTGTTTTGGTTCAGGTTAGGTGGCCGAAATGTGTGGTATGAATTATAACCTGGTAATGTAGTGGTACTTTCTGGAGCCTTGAACCAGTTCTCTGTCACTGCACAGATGTTGATGTTCTCCATTTTAAGGAGTGCCTTGAGTGAATGCATTTTGAGGTTTATACTTCTAACATTGAGTAGTACTACCCTCAGATTTTGCTTGCTTGTGCCTGTTACAGTGGTGAATTTGTCATTTGAACCTTGCTTAAAAAAGGCACCATAGGAGTGGCAAGAGCCTTAGCCAGTATCCAGAATCCCAAGTGCGACAGGTGCAGGCCATCTCTGGCAAAGCATCATGGTCTGTTGATCATGTCATTCCAGGGAGACAGATACTGGATCCCCTTAGAATGACACCAGAAGCTTAGCCAATTGTTGAAGTCAATCATTTTGTCCTTGTACTGTGGTATCATTCTGGGCGATGGCAGGATGCTACTCAGGGCTAGGGTCATACCCGCCTGGGCTACAAGATTGGAAAGCTCCTCCATGTCTCTTTTCATGTAGTCCAGGGAGGTACGTCTCAGGTCATTCACACCAACATGGACAATGACAGAGTCATATTTGTACTTGTTGCGGAGTGACCTGAGTGCATGCATTATGTGGTGGATCCTGGCACCCGACAGGCAGCTGACAGTAACTTTCCCCTTGTTTAGCCTGGTGAGTGGAACATCAGTATGCCTGACTATAGAGTCACCTATGACTAGAGTGTTGGGTACGTTGTTATGCCTTATGGGCTGTGGTTGAGTGGCACACTGAGTTTGTGGGCTATGTGTCATTTGGGTTGTGTTGGGGGTGGACGTTGCATGCATTTCTACTTTAGAGGTCTCTGTTGCTTGAGCAGATTTTTATTGAGTTCCTCCGCAAATGTAGGTGTGTGTTTTGTGTTGCTATGTGTGTGTTTTGGTGGTGTAGGTTTTGAGGGACTATGTGATGAGTGTGGTGTGGTGCAAGTGTTTACCTTCTCTTCTTGATTGTCTAGTCCAGTCTTGGGTGAAGAGAGCTTTGCTTCTAGTTTGGATATATAAGTGCATCTCTCACAGGTTGTAGTGTTGGGCGATAGGAGGAGAGGGTTGTCTGTGTACATGAGGCAATTGCTGCATTGCCCCAAGATGCCCAAATTCATCAGGTAGACAGGAGAAAACACCGGGAGCTGACCCTTAGACATGCCTGGATAGGTGCTTATTTATTAAGTACTAAAAACTATTTTCCTCTACACAAGTGAAGAAAGTTGAGTGCTGTAGTAATTTGTAGCTTATTTAGTGCTTACAACGAGTTCTGAACAAGTGCTGAGCTCAAAGAAACAGATTTGAGCGCTAAAACTAAAAAACCTGGCTAGTTCTAAGGGAAAATTTGAAGAGCAGACTTTATGGCACCAGGAATAGTTTAACCCTAGCTAAGTGGCGGTAAAAAACTAGGTACATTATGCAGAGTAAAAACCTACCTCACTGACTTAGCCAGAAGACATATAGCCACTACGTTCTTACTGCCATCTCTCCTCTATGCTAGATGAAACTTCACTAACCTCCCAAATCTCACAATTGGTGAAACCTGAGTAATGTTTTAGTACAATAGCCAAATCTGCAGTAAAACTTTAACTATAGAACACACCATTGCCTAGTACTCAGATAATTAAACTGGTCAGAGCTACCGCATCACCTAACTCTTTCTCAGCTAACTACAATACACAGACTTCTTTATAACTTAGAAAATTGCCCAGCCTTTCATAACTTAATACAACTCCACTCACCTAATAATAGTTTTACACTCTAGAGAAACATCATTAATCAGTATAAACAAATCATTTAATATGGCAGGTAAATCTAACTTCAAATAATGTAGCTAAACTATGGAACCACATCCTACAACCACTGAAATCCATTCAGAATGCAAAGTAATTTAAAACACAGCTAAAACTTTACCTATCAAATCAATGGATCTGGTCCAGTACATCTCCAAGATAAATGTCCCTTTTGTCTTCAGCCTGTGTTATCATCACACCATTGTCTTGATTCGGATTCCTGTGCCCCACAACTAGTCTTCCCTAATACCTGAATAGTATTACTAGGATCTCTCAACTTTACACATTGTTTTGGGACACTGCTCACACTCCACCTCTATACTTCTAATATAGACATTATGCTAGCTATATACATATAATAGACTCTGAAGCTGCTTTACAATCAACCTCTTAACTATAATATTAACATTTTCTGTCCTACCTATTTCCTTCCCTGTCTTCCATTTCTTTGAATTCCTAGGCACTAATAACACGATCTATTATCTGTTTGACAAATCCACTAATAAACCTGTTTAACTGGTCAGTATTCAATATCTGCTAATGCACAAGTATCTTTTATACTGAAATAATCTTGAAATAATCTCCTCTACTTTAATATGAATGTAATCTAATTAGTAAATGTATGTCTAATTGGTAATGTATATTATTTAATTTCTGTTCATGTATATAACAGAATATCTTTTTAAAAATGTTTATTTTTTTGTTGAAGCTTTTCTCCACAGGCCTCTGCCGAAGACATTATTTTTGACTAAACCCAATTGGACAAACCTGGTAAAGAAAAGCAAAATAACTAACTAAAGAAATAAGTTAAATAATCTTGCATATGTAAAGTCTCTATTGGCCAAGTCAATACTTCTTTCTGGAAATTAATTCATCTTTAAGAGTTTCTCTCATAAGCCAGGGATGGTCAGCGATGTGGTATCCAATGTATTCTGTTTAATATCTGAATAATTGAGCTGGTGGCAAAGAACTATGACCAAGTGGTTGGTAGTCAGCTTGTATCATGACGGCAATCCCAGGAACTGCTAATGCAAGACAGCAGTCAGGTTAAGCCATCACGTTAAAGAAAGTTGCCTTCCATACTGTAGTACTGGGATATCTGGATTTGACTGATAGTCATGTAGGTAGCAGAAGCAGCAACCATCATTATTGGGCTGAGTCTGAAAAAAGCCCATGGAGATCAGTGTTCTACCCCAGAAAAACAAATACAAACAAACAAGTCACTGTAGTCAGTGCTTGAATATAGGAATAGTTTAGCAAGGTCATGCAGAATCACTTTCAGTACTCTCAAAGAAATTCTGACAAATCATCAATCAATTCTGGAAGGGGAGGTGAGATTTCATCCATTCAGTTTTTTATCAAAGCTGGGGAAATGTTGACCTCAGTAAGGAATATTTTTGAGAGTTAGAATGAATATTCTGAGGAATTCCTCAGTCAGATGGACATGACCTCTTTAAGAAGGCAACATGAGAAGTAAATGGCAGAATTTGATCCATTTCAGTAGATGAGGTGACTGCAATGATTAAACTGTTCTGCTGTGAATTTAAAGGGCAAATGAATGAGGTTCAACCAGAAATGTTAAAAGAAATAGGCATTGTTGAGTTGTTGTGGCTAGTATGACATTTGCTGCAATGGTAATAGTAGAATTTTAATGGCCAGAGACTTGCCTTTTAGCTGTGTGTTCAGTGCAGTTAGTTCTCTTAACCCTTCCTCCTTACTTCATGCATAACAGCTTCAGAAAGTGGCGTATGCTTCTGAACTTCTGTTTTTATTTAGATTTATATAATTCTTGTAAGACTGGTCAGTAAATATGTTTAATCCAAAGAAACATTTATGCAGGTTACTGTTTTTGCCCTTTTCTACAGCTCATATATTTCAAAGAAAATTGGTACTCTGTGCTTGAGAAAGGCTTGACCGTAACAAAAAAAAAGTTTTCTCAGCCATATTAATAACTTGAAGGAAAATAATAAAAGTTTCTTCTGGGAAGAAATTTTCAGTACTTGAATTCTTCATTGTTCAATCATAGTGTTTGAATGACAACTCCAATTCACACACACACACACACACACACACACACACACACACACACACACACACACACACACACACACACACATATTTCTGCTTGTGTACTGACCCATGCACATACAAATCTTCTAGATGATCAAAGAAAGAATGGCAGTTATTTGGTGATGTAAACTAAATGCAGCGGTGACTCCCTGTAAAAGATGATAATTCTATGATAGTTGCCACTCTGAGCAGTGAAGAACAAAGTCTATCACCTAAGGAAAAGTATGAGGAAGGGACTACAAAACTGTATTTTGGTAATATGTCACATGCTCGGGAGTGTTCTTATGAAGAAAAACAAGACTACAAGATAATATCTTGTCTTGGATAATATGTTCATTCAGAATAGATAAACTGCAAGGATGGTTTTGCCCTTAGGCAAAACAAACTCATGATCACATAGCAGGTGTTTATTCAGACTTCAGTGTTAGTGCAGACATTTTAATTCTAGAGTTATAAAGAAAATAATAAATGGACTTGGAGTTAAAAACTCATTAGACTGATTAAGATGTTGCAAAGGTCCCTTTAAAAGCAACACAGCATTCCTATATGCCACAACTTGTCTACCTGGTTTGGCATATATGAATGCAAATGAAAAGCCATTCTTTAGGGGCAAATCAAAACACAACTAATTAAGCTGTCAGTTGCCAGTTAACACAGCTATCAGAATACATTTTGCAAGTCATTTTCTTCATGATTTTGTATAAAGGTTCAAAGTATAACAAAGTAGAGTTGGGAATAAATGTTTGCTGCTAAATGGATGACTGCAGGTGAAGCTAATACTTGAGTCATGATAATATATTAGTTGTTCAGATACTTGCAGATGTAACTCAACCCTACCTCCTTTTGTTAAGTTGAATAACTTGACAAGGCTAATCCACAAACAACAGCATTTCTTTCACTTTAGTATATTAGACTTCTTACTCTCATTTTAAATATGCTTATTTAAAAAAGTATCAGTTTTGTATTACACCACACAACCTGTCCTGAATGGTCTACACACTAAAAATGGATGATTGTACCTTCTTCTTCACCTCTGGAGAAAAAGCATATCATACCCATTTTGAAATGCAGAAGCTGCATGTGGCTCACAGTTTAGTTCCCTCTGTTCTTTAATCCACTTAATTTACAGAAACACAAGACAGAAAGCCTAATGTTTTAGAAGACATTAAGTATTTGAAAGAATAAAATATTCATTGCACCCCATTTTCTACATGAACAAAGTGCAGTCCAACAGCAAATACTACAAGATGACATTTTTTTCTTATTTCTCCAGAAACAATGAATCATTAGAGGAAAAATAGCTCTTTGGCATTAATTTCATGAGAATTTTCCTAGAGCAAAAATGGACAGTAATTCTAGTAGATAGATTCTTACTCATTATTTTATACTGTATCCACAAACTATAAATGTGGTATTATAGAGGAGCTGAAAGGGAAGATGCATCTTTAAGGATGACACAAATGATATTCAAAAAAACTGGACAGGGGGAGTGGAGCCTAGATGGCCAACTGAGAGCAGTGAATTTTGAGAGCTCCATAAACTAGCATAATAATATAGGAACATTTTATTATTTTCAAGTTTAAAACATCATAAATCTATAGATAAACTACTGAACTACAAAAATATCAATTTTGGTGGAGATATACAAACATTTTCCTGTCAAGTAGCTTGGAGATATATGGAGTCACTGAAGATGAACAACTCAAGGAATTCTTATCCAGATGCTGCTTTGAAAAAAAGAACTGCAATTGATGACATCTACCTTACAGGAACTATCTTTGAAGATGGATGGCTTTAAAAATGACTTAAAAAACTCAAATTAAATTCTCAAAAACAGACTGATACTCTTAAGGAACTATTACAGCAACACCATACAAAAATAACAACTATAGAGACTTCTCTAAATGACATTGAAGGGAGACTCAAAGAGGAAGAATTCCAAAAAGGAATTTCTGCTTAAACAGAATACATGGCTGCTTAACAAAATAGATGACTTAGAAAACAAGGAAAGGAGAAACAACATAAAGATCTTTGGTCTGCCTGAAAACACTGAAAGCGAAGACATTATTTCATTCTTAACCTGGATTCCTGAATTTTTTAGACTTGAAAGAGGGACTTTCATTTGGAATTAACAGGGTGCATAGAGCACCGAGGAAACCTGCTTCTAATTCACAAATACTCCATAGTTATAAAATTTCTTTCCTTTCTGGACAAGGAACTAATATTAAAATCTGCTTGGAGAAAATCACCCTTAAAATACAATCAAAGCCTGATAAGGTTTGACAATGATTATTCTTCCAGATAAACGTCTGGCCAATAATAAAACTGTTGAAACAAAACAACATTAAAGCATAGCTGGCCCTTTTAGCCAAGATAAAAATACTTTTTGCCAATGAGATGAGAACCTTTAATGATTTAGAAGAAGCTACTACATTCATCAAAAACAACAACATAGTGTCTATCCCAGAAGAAATGGAATGGATGGCCCCTACTCTTAAAAGAATAAAAGAAACAAATCCTTGGACTGATGCTGGAAAGAAGAAACAAAAAATGGATTCCAAGATAGCTGTCCCAAAAAATAACTCTTACAACTACATCTCTCAAAGTATCAACTGATATGGTACATCACTTGTCATCTGTTTTTATTTAAAAAAAGGAGGGTTTCTTAAACAACTGAGAAACAGTAATGATTTATTCAGAATGTTCAATGAGTCCAGTAATTCTTCACAAACAAAGGTAGGTCAAGATGGGTTACTATTTACATTATATATAAGTCAAGAAAAGCAACATATAATATAAACATAGAAGTTTTTATTCCCCTACTTGAGCTCAACAAATACTTATAATTGTTTTTACTTATAATAATATAAGTAATTAATTAACTAATTCAACAAGATGCCATTCATCAGAGTACAAACGCAAATGTAACAAATTAACATCATATATAATAGCAGTAACAGTAGAGTGTTTTGAAAAAAAATGCTATCATGACATTAGGTATAAATATTATTACCATCTATTTATATTAAGTAATAAGTTTTGAAAGACTTCATCAATAAGGGTGAATATGTTAAATACCTGTGTGCTATAATTTTTACTGAGGTTTTATATATGATACATTCTACTTTACTATGATTGAATTGCTTGTCATCTATCTTTCATGTAAATAATTGCTTATACAATAAGTAGACATTTATATTGTATTAGAATTCTGTCTAATCTAGAATAGTACTATATCTGTTCAATATAATATAAATATTGCTTATTCCTATTACAAATATTCTCCATATGATAATTCAATTTATGGAGCTCAGATGTTATGGATTGTCAAGGTATGACTAATAATCCAATGGATTAGGTTTATATATCAGATTAGGAATTATTTTCATTCCATGGCTAATGCGGATCTTAGTTTTGTTAACGTTTATTAATTTAAATTTGTTATTTCACAAAAACATTTTTGTATCCCTAACCAAAACATTACTTTATTGGTAAACACTCAAAGTATAAAACTGATCATTTCCTTTAAAAGCTCAAACATATACTTTATAGTTATCAAAGGAAAATGTTTAATATTCATAATAAAACAAAAACGTCATAGTCTAAATAACCTAATAGAAATTTAACTTTATTATCTTTAAATACCAATGGCTTAAGCAATCCTAGCAAGAGATCAAATCTACTGAAATATTTAAAATTGAACAAAGCACAAACTGTCTTCCTTCAAGAAACTCATTTCAAAATAAATGACAATTACAAATGGAATCCTGTAATTAACCTAGAAATAATTTATAAGTATGAAGATAAAGGAGGCCTTATGGTATTAGTAATAGTTAAAATCCCAGTCCAGGTTAGGCAGAGTCCCTCATTGACTCTCTTCAAGAGGAATCTTGATGAGTGGATGGGAGATTGTAGGTTTACCCTGGGTATCACTTCTGTGTCACTGTTAGACAGAGGCACAGTATACTAACCTCGAAAAAGGGCATAGCAAAATTAATTTAAAATGGGTGGCGAAAGCCAAACACACTGTGGCTAGGCTTATAAATGCCCTAGGGCAGATAGCCTAGTATGAACCTATGAACCTATGAATCTATAATAACAGAATATGGACCCTAGCCAATTTATACTGGTTCCCAGACATTGGAACAGGAACTGTTAAAAAAAAACACTTGGATTTCCTTTCCAATAATTATAAAGGCAACTTAATATTAGGAGGAGATTTTAACTGTATATTTGATATCTCTGAAACTACAAATAAAAGACCGCTGTGTACATCTGCTGTACCAAAAGCTTTAAACAAGTGGGTAGAATCATTTCATCTTGCTGATATTGTCAGATTTAAAGAAGATAAGTATTTGTTGTTATCCCATCAAGATCACAGATTTGGTACCCAAACTAGAATAGATAAAATGTTTGCTGCCCATGACTTACACTCTAAAATCATTAATTTCTCAATCACTCCCTGCCCCTTTTCAGACCACAATTCATTGATACTAATGCTTTAAAATGGGTACAAACCATTAATCTTTAACTCCAGAATTCCAGCATATATAACTAAAATTAAAGAGTTCAAACCCTGGTTGTTATCTGAATTACAGTTCTTCTTAGATATTAATTACACCACAGAGATAAATAAAATAATGATATGGGACTCATTAAAAGCTTACATATATGGTAAAACCCTAACTTGGTATAAAAAATCGGAGAATAGGATTCTGAATTATTAGATCTACAATCCAAACTTTTGTCAGTAAAAGCTGAAAAAAATCAAAATCATTTGGAGATGAAAAACAAAGTAGAAGTATTAAACAATACATCCATAAAACTAGTTTAGCTTTAGAAAAACTAAAAATTAATACCTTGGCCACTTCTCCCAAATATCTACATAATTTATTCACAAGAATCAAAATACAATCAAAAGATAATAATATTAAAAGTATCTTCCATGAAAAGAAAGGGAAAAATATCTCTGATATAGGTGACATTCTTGATGCCTATAGAAGTCACTATATGGAACATTTCCAAAAAGAAAATATACATATCTATCAATTAAATCTAGATGAAAAATGTTCTAATATAAAAAAATACCAGAAAAATTAAAACTAGATCTGCAAGCACCCATATCCTACAAAGAAATTACAGATACAATAAAAGAGGGTAAAAATAATAAAGCTCCCAGTATAGATGGCATAATTATGGAAATATTTACACTTTTCCTTCAAATATACTATCCCTCTTCCATAAAACTCTATTAGAAATTCAGTCACAAGCTTTAATACCACCCTCTTGGAGATATTCTTTAATCATACCAATCCTAAAGAAAAACAAATCTTCAAACCTCTGTACCTCATATAGACCTATATCATTATTAAATAATGACTATAAGATATTTATGACAATATTAACTAACAGAATGAAAATACCACTATCCAAAACAATAAATAATGATCAAACTGGATTTATATATCATAGACACATGCATAACAATATTAAAAGGATAATTACTTTTCTAGATTATGTTAATAAAGAAAATAAAGAAACACTTACAATTGGCCTAGCTATAGAGAAAGCCTTTGATTCCCAAAATTGGAACTATTTATTAAAAATCCTAATGCTGTTTGAATTTCCTGCATCCTTTGTTCATCTCCTAAAGAATATATATACAAATAATGTAGTGTATGTCAAGTTAGGTGCTTTTACCTCTGAATCTATACATATAACAAAATGCACTAAACAAGGATGTCCCATGTCACTGATTCTATTTGCTCTGGCTATTGAAATATTGGCAGATTCAATTCATAACAATATAAAAATCAAATGAATATATGTTTATGAGCAATACAATTCTAAAGTAATGTTATTTGCTGACAACATATTACTAACATTATCTAATACAAAAGAGGCATTAGAAGAATTAGATACATTAATTGACAAATATCACATGACTTCATTACTCCATTTCAATAAATCAAAATCAAAATTTTTATTTTAAGTAAAAAAAAGAACTACAGATTAAGGGGGATTGCATCATAGGGAAACAAGAATCTACCTTAACATATCTAGGAATTGAATTATGCAAGGATAATAATGAATTAGGCTCAAAAAACTACAATAATATCATCAATACAATTAAAATCTCTGTGGAAAAAATGGAACAATATAATATTAACATTTGAAGATAAACTACAGTTACTAAAAATGTTTTTACTACCCAAGATCCTATATATATAGCCTTGGCAATTCAGCTGTTACCAGAAAATAATATAGTTAATGAAATAAATTTATGCCTAATAAAATTGTTATGGTTTCCCAAAAGAAACAGAATAGCTTTAATACATCATATCAGACCATGGAAACAGAGAAGATTAAACTTTCCTGATATAGAAACATATATATAAAGCATCAATATCTAAAACAATCTCAGATTGGATAAGTCCAAATTACTCTGCAAATTGAAAAAAAATTACTAACTCTAATTCAATAAATAAATTTGATTAAAAAAAATTTCAAATAACAGATAAAAACAATTTGCCATTGCACATATTATGTATGCAATATAACATAACTAAACCCACTAAAATACATATGATGAATTATTACATTGACTCATTTAGGAAAATTATTAATGCAAATATAGATTTAAAAATCTGGTTTGATCTTTTAACACCATTTATATTCACAAAGAACTTTCCACATAAAATATAGAGAAATAATTAATTCCTGGGAACAGAAAGGATTTGTTTGTTGACTCCAATGTATCAAAGAACTAAAAGTTTTAGATATGCAAGTAATAAAAACAACATACGAAATTCCACAACAGGACTGGCTAACTTTACAGGTTACAAGCAACCTTGGCCGGTTGAAGTTTTGGTAAATGATGCTAGAGAATTCCATCTTCATCCACTGGTAGGTTAACCTGTAGCAACAATGAAACGGAACTTAGCAAACTTAAAAAAAGTTTTCAAAATTTCCTAACTTAGATTTAATATGTTAATGAAACATAACTTAAGCAAGGAAGCTAAGGGAAACAATAGGACAGAGTACACTGAAATACTTTTTGGTGACCAATGTGAAAAGAAACATTGAAATAATTATTTCAGCTAAAATAATATTGTACAAACAGTGCAAGAAATTCTGAGACTTAAACATATGAAAATCACCAGTAAAAGGATAGATGTTATTGTCTGCCTCTACAGATAATTGCTTTAGCCTCATCTTGCATACCATCTGTAGCTTTGGAGACCCTGTTTCTGCAGAATACAAAACTATTGCTCTCCAGAGTAGGGCAACCAAATGTTGACATGGCCTGCTCCAAAAACCATCAACAATTCAATATGCACTACTGAGGTAAAAAAGCAGAAAGGGATCGATATTGCACAGGGGATAACATTCTGCCTGAATAAGAAATATATAAAGGCAAAGGGATAAATATGAGAAATGAGAAGGATTACTTTACATTAAAAGGATAGATTATTTTTAAAAAATAATGGAGCTATTCAAAGTGCTATGGAAGAGTCATACGGCTATCTTGGAGATGAGTGGGAAGAATTAAAACATATGCTTAATCAATACAGCCACTTATTGATATGATGGGTGTAAAAGACAGATTGTATCAGCCCAAGACATTACACATCTGCAAGGCCAGTTACTGCTTTTGTTTAACCCATAAAGACCATTATAATGCAGCCAAGAGCAAACTTGTCACCGGCATCTAAATGACAATTTAAAATAAATGTTTTTCTACTTAAGGTTAATTTAAGTCACATAAAGTAGAGATCTGAAAGTAAATGGTGAAGCTTTGGAAATGCTTAATTTCTCTAGAACTATCACTGTCCATTGATCCCCTCATTTAGGAGCTACCCTTGCATCTAAAATGAGAAAAGGATCCAAGTTAGTCAATAGTTAGACACTCTGGCCTTTGGGGCATTCAGGACCCCATATCATAATTACAGCCACAACAGTAGCTATTCAGTGACATCTCCAGTCTGAGTGTGTGGTAAACATAAATAGTATTAGCTTCAACAAACTCTTTTATATGCATCTAGGGACACCCAAAGAATGAGTAGAGGACCTCTCCTGGTGAAAATATTATGGAGAACCCTCCTTGTAAAACATCTGCCTATCTGTTTTCCTTTAAATTTAGGAGAATGTAATAAAATACTTTTCCTGTTTTCCTACTTATGGATATGAAGGCCACTATGTAGTGTCTGTTTTTTAAACATTTATTAGATTACATCACTGTTAGTTCAAAGAATTACAGTTTTGATGGTATGTAAGGGATTTTTAGCCATCTCTTATACTTAATTTATTTCATAGCAGATGTGTTACAGTCCATAATTGGCCATTATACAATAAATGGTTATTTGCTTTCAAAAAACTTGCATGCTGAGTAGATAGTCTCATCAGTGTGCCCATAATAATTGAAACATAGACCAAGAAAAAGAAGTCCAGCCACCATGCAGCTGGGCTTTCTATTGCAATAAGCACTGTAATGCCATCCAAAGCAGTTCTCGTATGCTTCATCCTCTTCATTCCCTACAGGAGAAGCACATAAAGTTACTTACTCTGTTGCTAAGTGGAAAAATTCAAACTATTAAAAAAAGTAGCATTGTCTTCTACTGCCAGTTTACAACATCATATTTAAAAAAAAACAACTCACAGCTTTCTGTGCTGGGAATAGGTCTACAGTTGGTTCCTTAGCAAACACCAACAGAGCTATCAGTTGTCATTTACTGATTTAAGTCCTCAGTGATCAGCCAGAAAAGTACATTTTCAGACATCTTTTGTAAAGAAAAAAAAAACAGCTTAAAAAAATGAAACAAATAACTAGACATTCTAGGGATTGGGGAAGAGATACGAACCTTCTGTGCTGTAGCAGTAGAGCATGCGGAGCATGTGTACTACTTAACCTGGGTCCCCCAGACTACCCCATGCTGGTGGAAGAGTACTAAAGACTTTTTATGCGATGACATTATTTAGAAAAGGTAATTTTTTTCCTTAAATAATGTTATTGTGTAATAGCAATAATTCATGACTATGTGAGGGTAACATAGGATTTACCCACAGTTGACTTTGTTTAATCAGTTGACTTTGCCATCTTGATCAAACCATGCCAAGCGTGGGTATGTTCTACGTTACCTACACTCAGTCGTGGATTATTGCTAACATATTTTATGCTCATATTTTCTTTCATTCAATTATTCCAAAATGTGTAAGAAAATATATCTGTATCATCCGATGACGATTTTGTCCTCTTGTACTCAAACAACTTTTTTGAAATAATGCACCCACTTAGAGTATGAGTAGCCCTAGAGGTTATGGCATGGATGGTTTAAGGCCAAATACTTCTGATGAAGTACTTGAAGATAAAATGAAATTCTAGAATTACAAAGAATTATACAACACTGAAACTTAATAAAAATAAACTTGAAATGTAAAAACTATGAAATAAGCCAAACTTGTGTCCTGGATTGGGGTATATATCACCAGATAAAGCTATGTTGGAGAGCTTACAGATATAATATGATTGGCTTTGGCTAGGGGTAGATTTGGAGTAACTTGTTCAAAAGTATAGCATAGGCAATAGAAGTAGAGTCAACTGTTTTTAAATGTTGAGGGTATAGGCTTTACATTATGATGGAGGAGGGAATTTAGTTGCTAGAGGATAGGGGAGATATCGGTATAGCAATTGGGTGGAATAGGTAGGGAGGTGGATGTAGAAAAGGTAGGTGAGAAGTTAGTAGAGAAAGAGAGAGCTTTTTGAGCAGAGAGGATAAGCAGGTATATAAGTAGAGTGTGAACGAGTGGAGAGGAGAGGGTAAGTATTGAGTTAAAGGGCATGTTAGTTTGCTATGGAGATCTGAGATGTGTACAGAAGTAGAATTTAATGGAAATGTTAGTGAGTTGTGGTTGGGTAACTGGAGAGAATATAATCTACTGTGGTAGAGCTGAGGTATAGAGGGCAAAGTGTAAGCTTAGTAGAGGGAGTATAGAAAGATTGAGGAGTGAAAAAGCTATGAGTAGGAATGGTACTTGGAAGGAATAGTTAAATGGTAGTCTAGTGGGGTTAGGTAAGGGATGGAGAGAGGTAGTTAAAAATGTATTCTAGTGGAGTTTGAGGGAAAGAATAGGTAGAAGTGCTAAGGTGGTGTACTTAGAAGGTGGAGTGGCTGGGGTTACTTGAGTGGTGGAAGGGATTACAGTTAGTAATTGGATGGTGTTAATTAGGCAAGGGGTCAGCTAGGTATAAGTCTAAGAAAGTGGGGATGGGTGAGAATGGGGGTAGGGTAGGGGAGTGGAGTGAGCCCACGCAGAATGAGGATGAACACAGTGGGTTAGCACATTTTTCAGCATGCTGTTTTGTAAGAAAAACTATCACCCACTTTGTGGAGAAGTACAGGAGTAGCACCTGTAAGCAGGTATTGTACCAAGAATAGCTGGAAAATAAAGCTTATTGACAAAGAACCCCAACTGTAAGTCAGCAAGTTGTTTGATTAAAGCATTGAAGGGGACTGTAATAGTAGAAGCCATAAATAACTTTATAGGGATTATTGTTGATTAGTGAAGCATCTTAGGGACTCAGTATTGTCTAGTAAAGAGACAGGGACATATCTGTGAAGTCACTAATGGTCGCTAATGCTAAGGGTTGATAGCCTAGCAACCTTCTATGTTCCTATAATCCAACCATGCATTCTCAATTTTACCTCCTAAATTTTCAAAATCCCTTCCTCTACATCCAAAAGACATTTCTTTTTATTCAAAATGTATGCCACAATAAAAATAATTCATCCTAAAACAAGCCCAATGCAATAGCTTACAGAGGTTCACATGACATAAGCATTCTATACTTTTCCACTCATTCCATCAAAAGCAGCTCTAGCTCTGTTCTCTTTCCTGTCTGCCCATCTAAGAATAGAAAACAGCAGCTTCCAGTCTCACATGCCATTCAATACCTGTACTGTCGCTGCTAGTAAATGCTGTTCTTGGTATATATTCTGCATTTGTGTTTCATAATTGTGTCAGCTACAGTATCTGCTCCTTGCTCATATCAAATATAACCTTTATATATTATGTGTATCTGCTTTATGTGCTGTACAAATCTGTATTGTTTGATTTTACTGTGATTTCGTTAAGCCGGACTGCATCTGAAACCATTGTGATTGGTGCATTACCCTGGTAAACAAACTTAATAAATAATATAGTTCATTGATTTTTTAAAAAACTCTGGTGTCACTCCAACTAACAGTGGATTATATTAAGGAATACCCCTTCCCCCTGTGTCCCCCTCAACTCAAAGTTGAAGCAAAAAAAAAAATTTGTTCTTGTAACCTGTAGCAAACTGCCTGCTAAAATCTAATACACAGTAAGCATTTTAGCCATTACCACAAATGCATTATTGCTATTTAGTTTTGAAGCTATGATATCTTTGCTGCTTCTTAAATCATTGCCAGTATTACACAACATTGACATCTGCCAATCGCACCCCCGGTGGTCTGCCCCTGAAGCAGTCACCCCCTTTTCTCCACCCTAGTTACAGCTCTCTGCACCCTAGTTGTGGCTCTAAGCTGAACTAGGAAAAATGCAAAAAGATATAGTATATCTAAGGAGTTTCCTAATAACCATTAGTTCCAAAGTTAGGAAAACAGATTTTGAAGAAGATAGAATGTCATGAGGCTGTAAGTGTTCAGAAGTCTTATACATAAAGGGCTAATGGGGATGTTGGAGGTCATCACAGAAATCAATGATAAAGACTGAAAGGACAGGAGGATCTAAAATATGACTTTTGAAAATCTATACAGAATAGTATCATATTTGGAAAGTGTACAGATTATTTTTATTCACATAACTCTCTTGGATAGTCACTGAACCATGCAGTACAGCCATCAACAAAACCAATAAGAGTCATGTTGTGCAGAATTTTGTGACAGACCACATCAGAGACACTTAAAAATTTATAAATGGGGCCTGTGACTAGCTATCTCCCATATTTTTCATAACAGGAACTGGTACCCATGAATGAACTACAGAGATGCTACAGTCAAAAGAACATCCATGTACATCTTGAAAAAGTAGAACATATTTGTTTAGAAGATTCAATATATGTGAATGCAAAATATATTTTAGCAGTAAAGCCAGAAAAGGCACTATATAAACAGGACAGAGGTCAGCAGATGATCTTACAGAGGAGGTTTTAGAAAGAGGGAGGACAGTGACATTTCCTGGCAGCTGGCAGGATCCCAGAGGTGAGACAGAGCGAGAGAGAGACAGTGGTTAGGCAGTACATCAGGAAGCCATTTTAACAAAATCAGGATGCAGTTGGCCAAGAATGTAGGGGTTTTATCAGGAAATGACTGAATGATATATTTAATTTCAAAGAAAGTAATGTTATTAAAGAGAAAAGAAGGAGCAAGAATTGGCCATATAAGGGATTTATACTCTGGGGTTATGTAGTAGATGAATATGGGATGATGAGGGTGGCCATATACTATTAAAATGAGTTGGTTTTGAATATAAGAACAGTTGGAATTTGCAATGGCTTAATTATAAGGGTTAAACAACTCAGAAAAGTAAAATGGAAATGGTTATCAACCTGAATATGTAATTACGTTTTTAGCATAGTGACAAACACTGACATGACTAGTTTTCCTCTACAGATTGCAAGCGGAACAGGATTATTTAAGATGTTTGCAGAGATAAGATTAGATATAGATGCAGATCTATCCATTTTACTTTTTAGATATTAATAGTGTAAAGTACATTGTTAATAACAACTTGTGTATCCTACAGTACAACAAAGAGGTGTTCAAAATTGTGGGTTTTAAGCCCAGATTTACAAATCAAAGAAAAAAATCCAAGGAATATTTCTTAGCAGCAAGGAACAAAGATCAAATAATTTTATTTTATGTTAAACTGATTGGCATTTTATTCTAGGTTACTATGTAAGACTAGTCGATAGACCACATTTTATTCTGTAAGCAGTGATAGCACATATGATGACCAGTACATTTTACTTTTTCTTTAAAAAAATGTTATTTGTGTTATAGTTCTTGTGACTGGGAGAATGTCTAGAAAGTTAAGAACATGTATTCATAAACAGCATTAGATAGCAGTTTCAAAATACACTTTTAAACACTCAGCAGAATGTTTAATTTTTAGAAGTTTTTACTTTCCATTTGGTAAAATAAGTGGATTTAGGTGCCTGGTAATCATGATCTGAACATTATCCATAATGAATCGTTTTGGTAGAGTTAACTAAGCACTTCTGAACAGCCTAGTTTGAATGATATCTTGAAAGTTAAAGGTATGTTTAAAGATACATTTCTAAGGTATTAAATAATGCTTATATACGCTGCATTTGTTTTTATTTTGGTTTTAATTTCAATTGCGTTTTATTGGTCATATCTGTATATGTGACATCTTTGTATTTATAGAAATGTGATTATATTGAAAGCATTATTCAGATTTTTTTTTATTAAAAAGAATATCCATACAAAAAATGGACCACAGCAATTAGGAAGGGTGCCAGTAAGATCAAAAGCAAGGTGACAGTAAACATCAGCACTCAATCTAGTATTCAATAATCAATGGTGAAACTGCCAAACACTTGTCAGAAATACTTATAGATAAATTTGACAGATAAGTAGATAGATAGTGAAAAAATATACGTGTGTATATATATATATATATATATATATATATATATGTATATATATATATATTTACATACATACACACACACACACACACACACACACACACACACACACATATATATATATATATATATCTATATATATATATATATATATATATATATAGATAGATAGATAGATATGTATGCTTTCTGTGTGTGTATATATACATGTATGTATATATATATATATATATATATATATATATATATATATATATATATATATATACATATATATATATTTATATACATATATATATATATATATATATATATATATATATATATATATATATATATATATATATATATATATATATATATATATATATATATATATATATATATATATATGGGTCTACCTGAAAATGCCGAAAGTCCACAACGCCGACAACGAGTACACTGACACTGGAAGATTGACAATGGAGATGATCGAAAGTTGAGAATCCTGATGCTGAGAACACCGACATGTTAAGGTAAGTGTGCGATAGGGATGGATGTTAGGGTCAGGGTGTGGGTAAGGTAAGTGTGTGATAGTGACGGATGTTAAGGTAGGGTGCGGGTCAGGTAAGTGTGCGATAGTGACGGACTTTAGGTTTAGGGGCGGGTTAAGTGAGTTAGGGTTAGGGTGCAGGTAAGGTAAGTGTGCGATAGTGACGGACTTGAGGGTTAGGGGCGGATTAAGTGAGTTAGAGTTAGGGTGCAGGTAAGGTAAGTGTGTGATAGTGACAGACTTAAGGGTTAGGGGCGGATTAAGTGAGTTAGGGTTAGGGTGAGGGTAAGGTAAGTGAGCGATAGTGATGGGGGTTAGGGTTAGGGTTAAGGTTAGTGCATAGATAGTTGTGTATGTAAGGTTTAGTATAGGTTTGTAAGGTTTTTGATGAGCTTGTGTTGTGTGTATGTTTTTTGGGAAAGGTATTTGTTTTGTTGATTGTCGGGATTGTAGTTTGTCGGGCATGTGAAGTTTCGTGTTTTTGAACTTTCGGTTTCTTTTGGTTTTGTCGTGTCGGTTATTTCATTGTCAGTGTTTTGGCGTGTCGGTGTTATCAGGTAGACCTATATATATATATATATATATATATATATATATATATATATATATATATACACACACACATGCAGGATCTGCTCTTTGTATGTTAATCAAAAACTTACACAAATGACATGTAAATGAAGACTGAAAATTCTATGACCATCTTATGTAAATAAGGAGGCTTTCTCAATGCTCTGCTATTTATTGTCACTTTGTTATGATTGACAGAACTGTGCACAGAAGGCTTATAAATGACAAAGTTGCTCCTCTTCTACTAGTTTATAACCTGTAATAATGCTCGCTGTCACTGTTAGCATGGCTAGTTCTCAGTGTGAGCTACTTGTTGCAGCTATACCACAGCCGGTGGTACTCAGTGGCACCCATTAGCCAAGAAAGTATAGATACAGGCAAAGATTGAGTCAGTTTAACTTCTCTGATAAAGAAATTTTGGATAGATTTAGAATAGACACAGTATATTAGGGACTTTAGTGAGTATATATGACCCACAGATGATGACTAGGAGATGCATGGTCTTCCTATACCCGTGGATACAGTAGTATGTATAGCCCTCACTATACTTGCCATGGGTACCTCACTTAGTGGAAGTGAAACAATAATAATCACATAGCGAATAACTTAATGCATGCAATGTTATAGGTGGGTAATGCTGAGTGGTGCATGGTCAGACAGTTATTTTTCTCATACTTAAATTTAATTTTTATTGGAAATTATATAGCAGTATAGTTAAACTGTCTTGCTTAACTGTTAAGAATTAATTGTTTGGTTAAGGAGAACATAATAATGTATGCTTAAGTTAAGCACACCTTTTCACATGTTGCTCATTTTAATTTCTTTAAAAGTAATTTCTAGATTTTCTTGTGGTGGAGCAGAATTGCTGTTTATATGAGATGTGTTATGGCTGATTCGCAAGTAGGAACTCCAAAGATTCCATCTGCAACACACATAGATTTAGTTTTCACCTTCACAGAGTGCAGCACACTAAGGTAAGTACACTGACACCAGAACGTAAGAACAATGGTGAGATTTCCCCGTTTACAGTCATCTGTGAACTTGGTGACATTAGCCTTGACTTTCAAGAAATGGATGCCAAACAGGAACAGAACCAATACAGAGCCCTGGGGTACTCTACTGGTGACCAATGACCTGGGGGAAGTCGTCTCACCAATCCTGACTTCTTGAGTTCTATTTGTGAGCCAGATGGCAATCCAGTGAGTTATGTTTGGGATCATGCTATTGTTAAACTTCCCTCTACACTGACCTTGCTATTGTATGGCATGTTAAACTGTGCATAAAGATTAAAACCTGTACAAACAATTTTTTTTTATTTATTTAGCACTGTATCATTACTGTTATCCAGATGTAATGAAGAGTTGTGCATAGACATCTCCGTAACTGAGCTGACTGCTGAATGACTACTGCTTTGATTTGATTTAGATCTGTAATTTATTTATTTATTTTACATTTGTTTACTGGGATATTCCAACTGGATACATGTCCATTTTTAGCGGAGGCCCGGGGAGGAAAGCTCCAAATAGACAAACTTACATAGATTACACAAGAAGTTAGATAACATTAGAAAATATAAAACAGAGTGATTATGTACCATGGTTTAGTAATGTTCCCTAGTAGGGACTCACAATTCTCATGGACAGACACAATTAAAAGCAACAGACATGTAACATGACTTCCATATCTAAAATATCATACAAAATGTCCTCTAAGGAGAGTGTGGGTGATAGCCCCATGTACCACGAGAAAGTGAACTTTATAATAAGTAGATGTGATGGTGCAATCTGCTAGATGCAGTGGAATATCTAGATCTTGATCTGCTGCATAACATAGAACACAACTGAGAGTTTCTAGCACAATGTGGATGGTTTACAATGTCTGAATGCATTCATTTTGTCTGTGTCCACTCACTCTCAGGCAGTAGTTCCTTTGGAAACACACAGGCTGCAGCCTATTTGACCACCACATGTGCAGAAAGTCCCCTGTCCATGCCCAGCTACACTTCCATTCTGAGTCTGATAACTGTTTACTAGTGTTCACATGGAGATTGACATGGATGCTGTGTGTGCCACCATACTGCATATGAGGATCATCATTGCATTTTCCCTGGCCTACGTCATACCCATGTACTGGTGAAAATCCTTGCATATTCCCTGTAATAATCTAACCTTCTCTACCTCACTCTCAATTGCAATGACCTGCATCTGAGCTATGTCATGGCGCAGCTGGTGATTGGCAGTTAAGGTGTTATGTTTCTTAGGGGCTAACTGTGAAAAATACCTTTGCCTAGCACCTCCTTGAACTGGTTTTACAGTGGGCACTTCTAAAACAGTAATGTCTTCTTCAAGGTCTTCAGTCTGTTCATAAGAATCTGGTGTTGAGTTGTCTACTATCCCACCCATCCCCTGCTGTAATGTCATTTCTTTATTGTGTTGAGTGTGTGACCTTGTAATTATTCACATGTGGGGTGGGGGGTTCTGCCAGTACACTTTAGACTATGCCACTTAGTTTCACCCCAACGTGCTATACACTTACCAGAGTAGATATGTTTTTTGAGTAATACTAAAAACAGTCAAAACAGTTAAAATAGTGTTATAACTTATTTCTACTGAGAATCAATATCAGTACATGAAAAACAGAGCCATGCTACAGGCATTTTTAATTAAAAAAAAATTATTTACAAAATATATAAAGGATATTTTACCACGTTAAAATATCACCTTTTAATAAAACTGAAGGGAAGGAAAAATAGTAATGTTGTGCATGAATGTAAATAAACATATATACATTTGCTTATTTGCTTACACAAACATGCATACATACACGTGTGTGTGTGTGTGTGTGTGTGTGTGTGTGTGTGTGTGTGTGTGTGTGTGTGTGTGTGTGTGTCTGTATGTATATATACATATATATATATTGCTTATGTGCGTGTGTCATCATCTACGGTTCCAGTGCGTAGCCAACATCCCCCAGTAAATGGCCATGTGGGATGTCCCCCTAGAAAGCATATGGTACAGCTGTGATGCGTGCCAGATATGGAAGTCATGATAACTGTCAGCACTGCCAGCACACACATTCATGATAATACCTTGGGCATTGCACATGACCTGGCAGTTGATGGAATGATACCCCTTATGGTTGACATAGATTCTACCCTCCTCACCAGGTGGTACCTTGATGTGTACATGAGTGCAATCTATGGCACCCAGTACCTCAGGGTAGTGTGCTATATGATAGAAGTATTGCATACTGCTGGCCCTCGTCCCAGGGGTGTTGGGAAAATAAATGTGCTCACTGGCATGTGGTAGCATGGCATCCAGGAAATGGTGGAGTACCCTGGATGTTGATGCCTGTGAGACCCCCATCATGTCCCCGTTGGTCTTAGGTAAATACCTGTAGCTAGTATCCTAACAGCTACATATACCTTTGTTTCCATTGGGATGGGCTCCCCTCTGTTGGCTCTGGGTCTGAGTTGAGGGCAGCAGAGTTCAGTGAGTTCTTGTAGTATGTCCCTGTCCACCCAGTAGCCCTCTGCAATCCCTAGCTCATGTAGTTCCTGGAAGGTTACCCTGGGCCTGAACACTCTTCTTCTTCTCAGGCTAGGCCTATTGGCAGCAGCAGCATTGACCTCAGCATCTAGCACATACAGATGTAGCAGACCTGCAGCAGCCCCTATGATTCCTTCAGTTAAAAATCCCAAGCTGTACTCCACTGGTGCAGAGTATGGGGTGAAATCAGATTGTAGGGTGTATGCAACCTTTATAGTGCTCTGCTGTAGGTGCAGCCTGTGTGATTGGCTACTTATGATGCATTCCACCTGCCAAGTACATCATTACGGACTGTTAATGGCCCTAGTTTAAGTGAAACAGGGGTCATAAGTAATTAATATACCATTGGCTTTTTCTAGCAAATTATTATTTTTTTTTTTGGACAGCCTTCCTCGCTCAGCACTGTGGCTCACCGTGCAAACATGGGCCGTGAAGGTAAAGAATGCTCAGCAGTCACTGTACACACCCCCATAAAAGGTCATGCTCAGCACAGTGGCGCTCCATGCAAACATGCGCAAACACATGCAAACACATGTAAACACTCGCCCCGAAGGTAAACAAAGCTTAGCAGAAAGTGTACACATCACCCTGCTCAGCACAACAGCATGCCACACAAACAGGCACAGCTGAGCTCCAGTCAGCTTACAAGTCCTCAGACACACCCCCTCTTCATGTCAGCTACCTCTTCTCTGGACACCAATATGGTTCTGTGCCTACATGGATGGGATCTGCGGACACAGATACCCATTTCTGCTATTCAGTAATCATAGCTCATTTGCATAGGGATCCGTGCACACAACCTGGAAATGACATGGTTCCAGGCTCTGCCTCATTAGCAACAGAACCATTCCACCATTTTAGATACTCCATGCAGGGTCCTATAATACATTCCTGTCACATACTAATAAATCTGGTTCTTACACTCTTTTTTATTTATTTATTTTTTCATAAAAGCATGTTTGCACACTGAGGCACTGTGCAAACATACCCAGATCATAAAAAAAAAAAATATTTAAAATTATTTCCCATACAGTTTTCGACACATGGTGGATAATTTTGCACATATATGTGTCTGCTATGCTATTTCCTTCCATCTAACTACAGTTTTACAGCCCCTGTTGTCTGTACTTGGAATATTATACATCTACACTATGGACACCAACATGTGGTCTGCAGGACTGCCTATCTGCTTGCTGGATTGCTCTTCCTCCCTCATTTGCATGCAGTTCACTTGCTTATGAAGTGATTTGCATGCCACAGTCACTTACATGTTGGCGCATGTGTGCATGCCACCCAGCTCTGTTTATGGGATTGCAAACCTGCTTGCTTTCGTGTAAACAGTGTGCCACAATGCCTAAATGAAAAAAAGTCTGTGTAAACTTTATTAAATTCCCCCCAGGAGAATAGTATTTAGTCTGTTATTTTGAGTTTTAATATAAGTTTATTTTCATTGTCCCCTGAATTGCTTTACTCGGTGTGTATAACTGGCATGCATGTCTATAACAGCAAATTAGCTATCTTTGTCAATTGTTCAAATAATCTGGATGCTGAGCTACTATCATGTATATTGAAATCTAAGATTTTCAACTCACTTTGATCAAGTGATATTGCCTAATTACTTACACGTTAAGTTTAATATCATTTTTCCCATGCTCTGTGTACACCATACAGTCATTAATTAGTACTTTTAATCGAGGCACCATTTCTTTTTTATACTTTTTGGGTACTTGCTCTAATGTGAAGTTTGTTTCAGCAATGACTTACTGTTAGTGTGATCATCCTCACAAGCACCAGGGTCTGTTGCATAAAGGTCTGTAACAATGCTAGCAGATTTATTAATGTTGAAAATATTTCTCCTTCCATTTACAGCTCTTGCCTAACTACAGTTTGCTTTCTGTATCCCTTATTCTCATGTGTGTTGTTTTACTTTGAGCTAGGTAGGTCTCTCTTTTCAGTGATGTACTTACCTTCTATGTCATGCTGATAACCTGACAATATAAATGGCAGATCTACAGCACTGCCTTGTTAATCAGGTGATGTTGTTGTATTTCATTTATTTATTTAATTACTAAATATGTACAAACAGCCATGCATGTGTGTCTCTGGGCATGTGCATATGCCATGCTTCCACCCAGAGCCGGATCATGGTCAAACGGGTTCCAAGTAGGGTAATGGATCAGTAAAGGAAGGTGCTCTGGAAAGCTTT
This sequence comes from Protopterus annectens, assembly GCF_019279795.1. Taxonomy (NCBI): domain Eukaryota; kingdom Metazoa; phylum Chordata; order Ceratodontiformes; family Protopteridae; genus Protopterus; species Protopterus annectens. The sequence continues at coordinate 719,648,823 of NC_056726.1, forward strand.
CATGTACTTACTTTTGCTACAGTATAATATAGTCCCATAGTACGACATAACTATAATCAAGAAGATGTTGTTTTATGAATCTTTACTGATTGCCTAGGAAAATGTCCTCCACATTAAAATAACAAGAACTAGAAGTATCAGGTGAACAGAATCAGTAAGAAAACGTTTTAATACCCTCATACAAATTACTTAAGTTATTAATTTGCCTTGACACTATCTAGCAACCTGGAATCTATTGTTTAGCATGCGGTTGTATGCTTTTCTTTCAAGAGAAATCTATATCACAACATCCAATATATTGACTTTGTGTTTTCAATCAATTTGCTATTATGTCTTTTGAGGGGCATTAAGAGTATATACTAGGCAAATGCAAAACCAGATAATGCTATCCACACAATTAACTCACCAGACATTTATTTGCATTATCGTAGTATAGACATTAGATACTGAAAAAGAGATGCTGTCCCTGTATTTCACATTGCCTGTTGCTTCTCTGCATTTTTGATGATTATGAATCTTTGAAATCTTCCAGTGATATAGTTTAAAAAGTTGCAGTGCAAACTGCAGCAGGGAATACCGTGATACTTCTAACAGACTATGTGGCAAATTAACCATATCTGTATGCATGTACGTGTATAAATATATGGGTCTATGTTAGCAGTTTGAAAGTATGTATGTGTATAAATATGTGGGTCTATGTTAGCAGTTTGAAAGTTCAAAACACTGAAAATCAAAACATCTAAAACTCAAAATATCAAAAATATTTTAATGCAGGGGGCAAGCCCCCCTTCAGACCTCATGTGGGGGTCTGCACCCCCACTCCTCCTGCTAATTATATATACCAATTCCAAGATTTCACAACACTGGAGAATGGGCAAATTCCAATTTTGATGCTTTGATTTTCAGCTTTTGATCTTCTGAAGGGTATCCAAAAATATAAATATAGATAGATAGATATGCATGTATACTAAACTATGGGCCCAGGCTGTGCTACTCAATTATCTGGCACCCCTCTACTCTATGCTGGGGAACAAAAAAAAATATTTACTTATACTGCAGCAAATGATATGCTGGAACTTAAACCACAAATTGCAAGTAACCAAATTCATTTCCATACCAGCATTCAGAAAATATAGTGATAAATGTTGCAGTTCACTAGTATCTGAATGTCATCTGCCGATTGCATCCCCTAACTCCATGTGCCTGGGACATCTGCCCCCTTTGCCTCATCCTAACTTTGCTTCTGTTTGAGGGGGGTGGGCAAGCTGCAACCATACCTCTTAACGTCTTTGCAAATTTCCTTAAATAGTGAACAGAATAATAATAGGTTATGCATCAAAATGCATTTTTGAGCTATATGAAATATGAAAGTCTAAAGTCTAGCATTTTTGATTAATTTTATTTTTCTCTTTGGTCTTCAAGGTGAAGACCTTACTTATTTATGTATGTATGTATGTATGTATGTATGTATGTATGTTTTACACTTCAAGCTGTCAGGGGTTGCAATTGGTTGGCAGGTAGCAATGGTACATTAATGTAGCATACTTCTCAACGTCTTAGTGAAATAATTCTGTACAAAGCCAAGAATAATGGTGGACAAAGGCACAAAATCAAGGACAGATTAAAAATGCTGCTCATATAAACTGAGAAATCTGATAGAATAACAGGCTTTGCATTAACATACATTTAATGAAGGATATGAAGTCTGAAACTGAAATATCTACCATTATTTAAAGATGTCAGTCTTAAACCATTTGCCAGAAAAACACGCATTTTATGAAGAAAAGACTAACACATGTTGCAAATATCTCTGTGAAATTCTGGACATTCGGGAGGTATGTAGTACAGTACTAACATTTGCAGTCATGGCTGAAGTGCTGAAGCACTCATTGTGTCATATATAAACAGACTGCAACAAGATACTTGCTACATTTGAAGAAAGCAGCTTTCTACAGTTTTAAGTAGAACAGTTACTTTTTTGATCTTCAAAGGGTCCTTACTTGTGTCATTGGATCACTGCACATAGCTTGCATTAATTCTATCAGTGTTTCTGGGATTTTGAACCATAGCAGGACTATCCAAATCAGCTTTCTTGGGACCCTGTCATATGCTTTCAGAAAGTCCAGGAATGCCTAGTAGGATTCTGTCTTCATCTTCATCTTAGTCTTCTCTGATTCCATACATAGTTTTAGCAGGAACCAATCCATGTGTAAACAACTACTCTTGATTTACAATGCTGATTCATTTTATCTCAGAAATTGTCTCTGTTAAATGAAATATTTTATCTGTAATTAGTATAACCAAAACTTTGATTGTCATTTTTCCTTTAGAAATTGTATGTTTAAATGTAATGTTTTTATAAGTACTTTTGTACTTACTATAACAAAAGTGTTGACTGAAATTTTATTTGTAATTATTGTTTTGTTTTTGGAGTTTTTCTCCCCCAGGACTTCATTGAAAACGGGTTCTTCTAGGCCCAATGGACTATCCTGGTAAACCAACTGCAAATAAATAAATAAATAAAATAAATAATCTCTAGTTTCTCTACTGTCTCTTTTATTTTCATTCTTCAGGTTTGTTCTGATGCACCCTGATCTGAATATGAATTGTTTGTCTCCCATCTTGCATTCTACTACTCTGTGTGTATTCATTTATCCATCATTCTCACCAACACTTTCTAGCAGTATGACAGAAGTCTGATACCTCTGTGCTGCTTGAAGTTGTGCATGCCCCTTTTATTCTCTTACACTGGCATTAGAATACTTATTCTCAACTCATATGAGATAATCCCCCTGCCCTCTTATTACTGCAACGAGTGCTGTCAGGTTCCATTTTCCCCTAATGCATCCAACATCTTGATCATATCTCTCGTGAATTCATCTGATCCTGACAATTTTCCGGACACAATTTTCTTTAGCACATGTCATACTTCTGCCATCTGATCCTGACAATTTTCCAGACACGATTTTCTTTAGCACATGTCATACTTCTGCCATCTGATGCTGACAATTTTCCTGACACGATTTGCTTTAGCACATGTCATACTTCTGCTATGGAGAATTCTTCTTCCTCTTTCATTACAAGCCATGCATGTGGCAGTACAGCTTCTTTGGGTTTTTCTTCATTGAAGCTTCTTCATGTACTCCTTCCATTTCACCTTGATGTCCTCTGGACTGGTGAGAAAATTGTTTCTGGCATTCATTATGAATGTCATCAGGTGACTCCCTTCTTTATCTTTCTGTCCTTGCCTAGAACCTGATAGAGACTTTTTTTGCCATCTGCTGAGTCCCTTTCCAGAAGATAGTAAATCAACTCTGATAATTTGTATTTTGCCATTGTAACTTCTTTGGTAGCTAGCCAATATTCATTATCTTATTTTATTTTATTTTACAGTTTTATAACTGGGTAAGTGACTTGGTTTACTAACCCTTTTCAGTAACAACCTGTGTGCAATAGTAAAGGGCAGTTAGCAAAGGTATGTGATATTGACATAATATCATGGTAAGACAGAATAAGACCACTGCAGTAGGAAGCATTTACTTGCTACTGGCTCAACCACATATCTGTAAGCTCCTTCTGCTTAATCCTGCTTGTAGCTTAATACTAAATATCTGGTCACTTATTGGGCTCTGAAAGCATGTATTCATAGTTTGCTATATCCCTCTCTGGTGCCTGCCTGCTTGTTGTAGGGTGCACATTTGTACAGATCTACAGAGGTTAGTATTGCTGTTTTGAATTGTTTGTATCTCCAGTTTTGGTCAAAGCTTTTTGGTCAAATGTGTGGATTCTGCATGTCTTCCTTCTGTTTACAGGGAAATTTGCTAGGTACTCTACTTGTTACTGCATTTCAAAGGACAACCCCATTCTGACACAGCACTCTCAAGAAAGAGTACCTTCAACCCTCCAGTACACCCTATTACCAAAGTGTTTGAGGAGTTAGTGGAAAGAGAGATGAGGGTCATTAACACCAGAAAACCTGTCATAGCTTCTAACAACCTTGGTTCAAACGAGGCTAATTTAATTAAATTTCTTACCAAGGAGGGCTGTAGGGTGATGAAGCCAGATAAAGGGGGTGGTTTGGTCTTGATGTATAACACAGATTATGACACACACATTCATTGCATGCTACAGAATTCCGAACAATATGATATAGTATCTGGAAATTAGTTACATATAGCATACTCAAAAATAAACTACATGTTGATGGATCATTTGCTGCAAGGTACCTTCAACGAAAAGTTATACAACTATTTATTTGTAGCCAAACCAAGAACCCCAGTGATTTTTGGTTTCCGAAAACCCACAAAGGGTTGGACCCATTACAATTTAGACCAATAGTTTCCGGTAAAAGAGGTATCCTAGAACCTTTAGGTAAATTTATAGATCATGTGCTCAAGGGATTTGTTACATCTTTGAAATACATTTGCAAAGACTCCTGGGACTTCCTTAAAGGCATAGGATTTCAATTGTATCACCCTGACCTTTTGATGGCAACTATTGACACTGTACAATTAATTCCGAGCATACCCCATTCAACGGGTTTGAGTTGGTTTAATGAGGTGTTGGCAAACGAGGCTAATCTTGGTGCAAATGTTTCCAACTTACTGGTAGAACTTATGGAAATTGTGTTAAGTAACAACTTCCTTTGTTTCAATGGTGAAATTTACAAACAAAAGATGGGTGTGGCGATGGGTGCTCCGTGTGCTTCTACCTACGCGAATATTGTACTGCACAAATGGGAGCAGACTTTTATATTTGCGACGGCATGGGCGAAGCATATCAAACATTATGTTAGGTACCTGGATGACATATGTCTTTTATGGTGCGGAACAACAGAAGAGTTTTTGAATTTCATTGGTTACATCAACTCTACCACTTCATTTTTGGTTTTCACACATTCTGTTAGTAACCAAAGTTTAAACTACTTGGACATCACCCTGTTTAAAGACACCATCAACAACAGGTTTGGCTCAAAGGTATTTAGGAAACCAACATATTCCAACTCATACCTGCACTTTGAGAGCAGCCTACCTTTTTATCAAAAGAAAGGGATTGTTAAAGGGCAGCTCATACGTGCATCCAGAATGACCAGTACTACAGAAAGTTTTTTAGAAGAGGTGAACTTCTTGAAAGAGAGGTTTTATGAAAGAGGTTATCCTGTCACATTGGTCAACACTCTGGCCTTAGAAGTGTGTACGCATAGGGAAGAAAGATATCCACCTTTATTAGGGTCTATCACCACGCTAGTGGATGAGCTGAATACCAACCCCCAAAAGTTTGAGCAGAATGTGTACACACACACTTTTTCCAGTAATTCTAGGTTAATAGAGGAAGCAGTACTAAGGTTTTGGCTCGTACTTTCATTACATGAAGGATTAGCAGAGATGGTTTCAAAGCAACCCAAATTTGTTAGGCGAAGGGACACTAATTTGAAAGAGTTGTTTGAAAGAAAGCATACAACAGAAACTGTTAACATTAGAAGCAAGAAAGGAACATTTAAGTGTGGAACGTGTAAACAGTGTCCAAACATTCTCAATGGTGACACTTTACATATTCCATCAAGGCAATTTGTATGTCGGGCAAGTGGGTATTTTAATTGTAACACAAAATATGTTGTTTATTTAGGTTTCTGTTTAAAATGCCAAAGCTTCTACGTAGGGAAAACAGAAAGGACATTAAAAAGAAGAATTTATGAACATTTATATGACATCACAAAGAAGAAGGAATCTAATGCTTTCTATAAGCATCCATTGTCCTGTCCCAACATGGAGCTCAGATTTATTGTTTTAGAGCAGCTAACACCGGATGGTAGAGGGGGTGATTGGGAGAGTAAACTGGAATATAAAGAGCTTATATGGCAACTAAAGTTGGACACTGCAAAATGGCCAGAGCTTAATGACAACATGAATTTGAGCAGTGTTTTGAAATTAAGAAGAGCCAAATTATAATAATACAACATAAAATTGATATATTCACACACTTAATACACTCTCAAAGAATTGATTCACAGATTTTTTATTATTATTTTGATTTTTTATATTTATTCAGTATTTTTTATTTATTCGTTTATTTTTTCTTTATATTTATTTAGTACTCATTATGTATTTATTATCTTGATCGCAATATGATCCATTTAATGTTTTGTTTTTGTTGAAAAATGTTTGGCAAGAAGTTTATGTTTCGAGCCTTTATATATAGGAGAAATATTATGACAAGACTATTCAACTGGTTTTATATGTAGCCCTTTTAATACCAAGTACTTGCAGGTGATATTTTATCAATTAGTTTTTTAATTTAATTGATCACATGATTACTTTTAAGTATTTAATGGGAGCAGTTGTTATATGGTGTTCATCTTGATAAAGCTCAGTATTGCACTGAGCGAAAGCGCTTGAGGGATTTATTACTGTGTGGTTTTCATCCAATAAATTTGTTCGTTGAATTTTACCTACTGGACTTTTATTTACCTTCTTTCTGCTGTGGACCACATTTTTTTGGTTAAATTTGCTAGGTACTCTATTTTTCTTCCACATTCAAAGGACATGCCATAGAGTAATTGCGGCCTTCCAAATTTCTCAAAGGTGTGCATGTTTTGTGTGTGTGTGTGTGTGTGTGTGTGTGTGTGTGTGTGTGTGTGTGTGTGTGTGTGTGTGTGTGTGCTTGTGTGTGTGTGCGTGTGTATGTGTGTGTGTGTGTGTGTGTGTGTGTATGGGCATGTCTTGGAATAAGGTAGTACCCCATGTAAGACTAGATTCTGTGACTTGTGCCTTTTGAATCCCAGTGAGTAACTACACAGGTTGATATACACTTGCTTTTTTCCCACTTTTCTGAGCTTTAAAAAAGTTCAAGTTACAGGCTTGCTGTTCTTGAACTGTTTTGTAAGTTTCTGTGAGGCCATTTTTGCTTGGGCTAAAGGAAAACATTGAGCTGCTTCCATGCCCCCCGTGGGAGTGGTTACTGACTTGAAACTGTAGTTTCATTGGCCAAAAGGGGTCATTTCTAAAACTCCTTCATCTTCCTCTCTTAAAACCTAGTTGCCTCGTGGTTTTGGCGTCTTTTCAGGCTTGTTGGCTGTTGGTGAAGCACCCACCAAGAGGAGAAAACGCTGAGAGAAGAAAGGAGCCACTTTTGAGATTTTAAGTATTTTTCCTCTGTTTATTTGATAAGTTTTTCTGCATAGCTGCCTAGTTTGAGCATTTTCTGGCTTGTTAAACTTGATTTCTGCATTAGTAGCTGTATTTAGAGCACAACCAAAAGCTGTATACTGAATTTCCTGTTTGCACTTAATTTTAAAATCATTTTTTTCTCAAAACTTGCATATTTTCTGTCTTTGACCTAGCACTCTTGTGTGGGGTCATTTACTGCACTGTTATAACTTGATATTACTTGTGAACCTCTGCTATCTCTGAAAAAACAAAACAAAAAAAAATCTTGCTTTTTTCCCACTTTTCTGAGATTTAAAAAAGTTCAAGTTACAGGCTTGCTGTTCTTGAACTGTTTTGTAAGTTTCTGTGAGGCCATTTTTGCTTGGGCTAAAGGAAAGTCTCTCTGATAAACATTGAGCTGCTTCCCTGCCCCCCGTGGGAGTGGTTACTGACTTGAAACTGTAGTTTTATTGGCTGTTTTGGGTCAATTCCTGGCTCTTTCCAGCCCCTGCTATCAAGCACGCTTTAGAGTGCTTTAGCGCGGAGTTGCCACTAGAGCAGCATCGGGCAGCGCTGGTTTAACAAGGTTAATCTTTTTCTGGCTCCATAAAGTCTGTTCTTCATTTTTTCCCTTAGAACTGCTCTACTAGTAATCTAAACAGTATATCCCTAAACTAAAAAGCGCAGCACTTGTTCCTAAAAGCTTTTACTTGTCTTAAAAGCATCTTCTTTTCAGGTTTAGCACTTCTGTATTATACAAGTCCCTCACTAGCAAAACCCCCCCAGGAGTACCAACTTCCTTACTAAGTCCTCTCTTATTCAGTTACACCCCTAACTTCTAAATTTTTCTAGCATGTCGAAGGGCCAGATGCTGGCGTCCTCTCCTGTCCAGTTGGTGAATTTGGGAATATTGAGGCAATGTTACAATTGCCTCATGTACACTGACAACCCTCTCCTCCTCCCACATAACACAAATACTTGCGAGAGATGCAGCTATTTAGCCAAACTGGAGGCTGAGCTCTCTCAACTCAGGACTGGCAAGACCAGACAGGAGGAGAAGGCAACTACACACACCACAAAACCAGTCTCACATAAAGCTATCACAACAATGAATCAAACACATAAACACACAAAGTCATACTCGGAGGCTCTGAGCAAAAATTTACCTAAACAGCAGAGGCCTCCAAAGCAGACATCCAACCAACTGCCACCTCATGACACACCACAGGCAACACATAAACCACAAAATCAGTGTGCAAAGCAGTCACAGCTCTTAAGGCCAAATACAACACCAAACATACTTGTCATAGGTGACTCCATAGTCAGACACACTGACGTCCCACTCACCAGGCTGAACAAGGAGAGAGTCACAGTAAGCTGCCTATCGGGTGCTAGAATCCGCCACATAACACAAGCACTCGGGTCACTCCACAGCAAGTACAAATATGACACAGTCATTCCCCATGCTGGTGTGAACGACCTGAGACGTACCTCCCTGGACTACATGAAAAGAGACACAGAGGAGCTCTCTGATTATGTAGCCCAGGCAGGTATGACCCTGACCCTGAGCAGTATCCTTCCTTCACCAAGAATGATGACACAACATAGAGACAAGATGATCAGCTTTAACAATTGGCTTAATTTCTGGTGTCATTCAAAGGGGTTCCAGTGTCTGTCTGCCTGGGATGACATGCTTGACAAGCCACGCTGCTTCACAAGGGACGGCTTGCACCTGTCACCCCTGGGATTCTGGATATTGGCTAAGGCTCTTGCCACCCCCATAGTGCCTTTTTTAGGCAAGGCTCAAATTCTAAACCTACCACCCTAGAAAACAAAAATTGGAAGAAACTAATGGTAATGCTGCTCAATGCCAGAAGTCTAAATCTCAAAATGCACGCTCTCGAGGCCCTTCTCAGTATGGAGAACATCGATGTCTGTGCTGTGACTGAAACCTGGTTCAAGGCTCCTGAGAGCACCCCGGCACTATCAGGTTTTACCTCATATCATGTGTTCCGGCCCCAAAACCCGGACCACACCACAAAAAGAGGGGGTGTATCCATATTCATCAAGGATACCCACACCTCCAGGTTGGTGGCAACGCATGAAGCATCGGAAACCATCCAGGTGCAATTAACCATAGGCAAAACTGCTCTACAATTTATAGCATGCTACAGGCCACCCTCTCAAACTCAGGAACCCCACACAGCCTTCCTGAAGACACTGGAGGGTATAAATGTATCTCCAAACACCATTATATTGGGTGACTTCAACTACCCGAATATAGACTGGGAACATTACTCAATCCCCAACTTTCTAGCCCAAAGGTTCCTGGAGTTCATAAATTCAAATGCCATGGAACAACTAGTCACCATTCCCACAAGAGGAGAAAATATACTAGATCTCATCATCACAAACATGGGGACAAAATGCTCCACACCGGAAGTATATCCCTCATTGGTGAGATCAGATCACAAACTTATCTCACTGGAAATCTACATCCCGCCCCCACCCCAAACAAAAAAGACCACAGTGAAGAACTTCTCTAAAGCAAACTTCAAACTACTCAAGACTGGTGTGGTATCCTTCAAGGCCCCCGAGCCAGTGGAAACCACAACCCAAGCTGCGGAAGCCCTTACAAATGCCTTCTACGAACACCTCCAGGACTGCATGGATCAGGCAATCCCTAATAAAACCAAGACTCTTTCCACCAAGGGCAAACGTCCAGTCTGGTGGACGCCAGCCATAAACAAACTTTACAATAAGAGGAGAAAGCTGTTACATGATAGAGCAAAATCCATAAAAGAGAAGACACCCTTGATCATTATTAGTAAAAAATACGAGCACTCATAAAATCATCCAAGGCCAAATTTGAGAGAAAAATTGCAATAGATTCAAAAGACAATCATAAGGCCTTCTTCAGCTATGTTAGAAACCTGGGTGGAAACTCCCAGATATGCGCAGAATTAGTCCAAAATGATACAAAAATCACTGAACCCACAGACATTGCCAACATACTGGCAGACAGGTTCAGTGCAAACTTCACCCCCCCCCCCCCAAAAGGAGAGATAACTATCCCAGCGGAGTGTAGCCTCCCAGACATCTCTAATGCGCAGGTGAAAGCTGCTCTCTCTAAAGCTAAAAACACAGCATCAATGGGACCGGATGGTGTCCCCGGCTGTGTGCTACATGAACTCAACAAGGAACTAAACCCGCATATAAGGCAGCTGTTTAATCTTAGCCTTACCACAGGATACGTGCCCAAGGAGTGGTGTACGGCAACTGTGGTCCCACTCCGCAAAGGCGGTACCTCTACGGACCCTGGAAATTACCACCCCATAAGCTTAACAAGCCTGGTCTGCAAAGCTATGGAGAGGATCATAATGGAACTCATAAACAAGACATAGGGGACTTGCAGACATTGGACCCGACCCAGTTTGGCTTTGTCAAGGGCAGATCATGCCTTTTGAACTTGGTCGACTTCTTCGAAACAGTCACCAAGGCCATTGATGAGGGAAAGGCAGTCCATAGAGCCTACCTTGACCTTGAAAAAGCTTTCGACACAATACCCCACTCGGGTATTATAGAGAAACTTACCAGCTTAAATGTAAACCCATATGTCACAAGATGGGTTGCAAACTGGCTAAAGGACAGAGCACACAGGGTTAGAGTTGCTGGTGCCATGTCAGACTCCAAGCCGGTCACAAGTGGGGTCCCACAGGGCTCAGTCCTTGGCCCCCTGTTGTTCAGCATCTACTTCTCAGAAGTACAGGCAAACATAGGAGGACTATGGGTGACAAAGTTTGCAGATGACTGCAAACTGGGCACCAAAGTGGAAAGTACATCGGACACAGATATCCTTCAGAGGGGTCTCACGGAAACTGATAACTGGTGCCAGAGCCATGGCCTGAAGTTAAATGCCAAAAAATGTATAGTCATACCCTTCGGGAAAAACAAGGTAACCTCAAGCTACTATATAGGTGGCAATCCATTAAGCACAGAAGAGGTTATCAGGGACCTGGGGACCCAGGTTCACAGTGGCCTTTCTTTTGACACTCACATTGCTAAAGTGGTTAGAAAGACCTTCTACATTGCCCACCTGATCATGAAGGGATTCACATCCAGATCAAGTGAGGTCATTGTTCCCCTGTACTCTTCACTTATCAGACCAATGATCAAGTACAATGCCCCATTTGGGATGTATCTCACCCGACACCTGCAGCAATTGGAGAGACCCCAAAAGTTCCTCACCAAAAGGATAAAGGGACTCCAAAATCTGTCATATGCTGCCAGACTGAAGAAACTCCAGCTCTATTCAGTCGCATACCGCCTGCTCAGAGGTGACCTGTGCCTGACATACAAGGCCATGTCCAACTTGGAATTAATGGACATGCTCCACCTCAAAAAATCCAAATCTACCAGATCCACTAGAGCAAGCGACTTAAACCTTAGCACAGATATAAATAGGACATGCTGGAGGGATAGATTTGTCACCCAGAGACTCCCTATGCTGTGGAATAAAATCCCAGTCCATGTGAGGCAGAGCACCTCTCTGGCTCTGTTCAAGAGAAATCTTGACCGGTGGATGGGAGATCATAGGTTTACCCTGGGAATCATCTCTGTGTCACTGCTGGACAGAGGCACAACAAACTAATGGGCACAGTATTTTTTAACATAAGGGGTGGCGTAAGCCACAAAACTTTGGGCTAGGCTTATAAATGCCTATGAACCTATGAACTGCCTCATATCATTTTTTTTATCTGTTTGAGTACCTCAGTGATGGTGCTCAAAACTATTTGTTTGCATGCTTGATTCATACATAATGCATTTGTTCAAAGTGCTGGAACTTTATGGAGGGTGGTCATATTTACACTGACGGTTGTATTTATTTGTTTATTTCTTGCTTACACTGTTCAAACAGCTTTCTATGCTACTTCACTCTCTGCTCTTTGCCACATATGTTTAACCTTCTCATTACTGCTTCCTCTTCATTAATTATTTGATTTGTTCTAATTCCTCATCTTAACTTAGTCTGACTGCACTTTTTTAAAAGTAAAGGTGCCTATCACTGCAGTGGATAATCAGCATCCCAAAAGAATGTGAGCTTAGCAGAGTGGCATATATCACAGTCTTTTTTTGCAGGCTCTCTTCCCCCACATCCTGCTAAATGTTTGTCTTTTATTTTGGAAAGAGAAGTGATGTAGTGAAGGAGTATGTCCTTTTTCGAGCTAAAACAGAGGGAACAGTAAGTATGCTGTAACATTGCTACATTTGTCTGATGTTAGAAGAATGCTATAGGCATGCCTATCAGTACATTTAACATTCTCTCTGGCTCAATCCCTGCATTTTCCCTTACACTTTTTCCACTTGTTACATGACTTCATGACTAGAGTTGTGAGGTCCTTGTCTATCATCCATTCTAGTAGTCGATTCTAGGGGTCACAACCCCATCTTTGCCTAAACATATTCTTAAGCCTACTTAGTTCCAGGGTTTATCTGGCCCTTACAATCTGCTATTAGTGCTCTCCCCTTCTGCACCATCCCTGCATATGTGACCCCTTCACATTTCTCTAACTTTTTACTAAACTCACATATTCAGTCTCGCTATAGATGTATTGTCTGGGAAAAATCCAGCAGTAAACAACATGTAGAAGTAAGCATTTTGTTTGGTCTCAAATGTGAAATATAACAAATTTAAAGATGTAATTTGGGGGCCCTTCAAATAAAGTGATTGTGTTGTCATCCTAAGAAATGGTATATATTAAATTTTAAAAGCTGGGCAACATCTAACCTCCAACAGTTACAGTATTTTCTTGTGATAAATATAAAGCATATTATAAGTGTTTTAATGGCTCTACATGAGCTACATTATGGGGTCACATGCAGGTGTAGATGCAGTATTGACTGAAAACTTCAGAAAATCTTTACTGCTTAGCATCTGTAGGAACGAAAGAAGGCATGCATTAAGGTAGAAACGTTTTATTTTCTAGCGGTATGGTGTATTCATTTGCTAATTATCCCTGTCCAACCCAAATATTTGAAGCTGATGTACAGCACAGAACCCTGACCCCAGGTGCAAAAAGAGGAAAAAGGGGTTGTAGATGGATGGATGTACAGCACAGAACTCTGAGTTACACTAAAACTATAGTTTGTCAAAAACTGTTGAATGGCTGTGTCTTTGTTAGTCAAGCATTTAAACAAAATTAAATCAGGAAGGTATGATTCATGGAATCGTAAACATTTTGTATTAATGATGCCAACTGAATATGCTTGTCTTTATATATTACACGATATATTAACTCCATCAGTTCACCTTTGCAGTCCACAACACAACTCTATAAAAAGTGATGTCAGTAAGTTAACACAAAATACAGTTTTATAAACTCAGACAAAAGTTACCAGGCCTATATTGTGCATTTGTCTAATTATGGGTAAGATGTCAACAATCTTATTGTTAAAGAAATGTATAGCAGTCAGGTTAAGAAACGCATGCATCCCCCAAAAGTCAAAGGAATGAGTGCATTGACTATCATGAGTACAGGAGAAGACTAGAACAACAGCTCTCACCCCTCAACTTGCCAGCCAATAAAAAAATGAGCTAAAGACAAGTTGAGAAGGAATCCAAGCAAAAAGATGTAGAGATTGAAAGTGGTCCAGACAATGATAATGTCTTAGTTGAAGCATATATATATATATATATATATATATATATATACATATAAGTTTGAAAATCCAAAATTATCCCATTGAAAAAAATGCAACAGAATGAACCAGGAGGATAAGATAGCATAGGAACCACCACAGAGGTGTGTCTATGAAACACCTACTGTGCATAAACAGACCAAATGGAGGTTTTCAATGTAGACTGAGGAGCACTGACAAAAACAGCTGCCACATATAAACACTTCCTTTAACAAAAATAGTACCACTTTTGGAGTGGAGATCGCAGAACAGTGAGGATTGGGAAATGTACCCTTTTCTTCACTGTAGTCTGATCTTGGAGCTGATATATATAATTTGCAGGGGGTGTGGGGGTGAAGTGTTTAAGTGGAGTACCTGTTTTTGTCAGTGCTCCGTGATATATATTGAAAACCTACTTTTGGTCTGTGCATGCACACTAGGTATTTCATCCTTACAAGATTCAACATCATAAAGTTTTGCTTTTCTGAGTGTTCAGTCTTGTCTCAGTAATTTCAATTTCGATTATTTGAACATTCGATCTACTGAAGTAGATTCATATACTCACTCTCTCTTTTTATATAAATATATATGGATTCACTTTATAAGCTCAAACTTCTGAAATCTCGAATTACAGAATCTCGAGCCTATAAAGTAGAAAATCCAAATACCCGAAACTACACAATCACGAAGACTTAAATCCTGAAACTGCAAAACTGCGAAATTCAAACTCCTAACACTTGCAAACACCATTACAACACACACGCACAGAAGTAAACAAGCACACACACCTACCTTTATTATATGCAGGGAGGCAAGCTCCCCTGCAATCCCCCATGTGGGGGTGTGCCCCCCACACCCCCCTACTTAAATATTCTGTCTTCAAGGTCGCACTACATACACACACACACACACACACACACACACACACACACACACACACACACACACACACACACACACACACACACACACACAAAACACCACCACGCAAACTACATTCCTCTCGCACACACACATCACAATAACAACACACACTAACACACACTACACCCCCACCCAACACCCTTCAACATAAACACTTACCTGAATCCACGAAAACATCGCAACACCAGAACCGCTAATTCAAAATCTCCTGCATTCGAGATTTTGAATTTCACGCTTCTGTGGTTGTGATCTTCCGATCCTTCCACTTTATGAGCTTGAGATACTAAAATTCGAGATTTCAGTATTTCAAGCTTATAAAGTGTTCCTATAAATAAATATATATATATATATATATATATATATATATATATATATATATATATATAGTTAGATATATATGGTTGTATACAACAAATGCTGGATAAAAGGCAAAATTATGCAATGTCAATAATTTCAGGATATTTATAGGATCCTAGTGCTCATGGGAGTTTCAAGGTTACTTTAGTCCAATGACTATCTACTCCTTGCCAATACCCACCTCAGATTTTACCTCCTTTCTCAAAGATGGAGAGACCAGTTAGTCCTGAGGTAAATTTGAAAGAACCGATCCAGTCATCCCAGTTTAATTTGAAGGAAGATGTTGAATCACATTACTCAACTTATGAAGAAAGTTTATTCCAGAGAACAGGGAAGTGCTGGGTGATAAAACTGTCTCTCCATTGTTTTCTGTTTATCTGTTGATGAAGTTTCTGATCTTTGGTTCTAGTATTATCTGCACTGTTTGACTTAACTGAGATATAGGACACACAGATTAGCCCTCAAGAGTTTATAAGATATAGAGTACAAGAACAGTGCTTCTAGCATCTCCTGGTAACTAAAGTTTTTAAGACCAGAGATCTTTTTGGTTAGGAACTTCCAGGGCATTTTGAGTTTGTTGATATACTGAGTGAGGTACATCCCAGAAGAAACACTGTCCTTATAGCACTTTTCAGGTTTCTTGGTGATGTTTTTATGCTATCATCCTTTTGAGAAGTTCTAGCCTTGCTGTACAGTTAAAGATTTTTTCTTTTTATAAAATTTATTTATGTCAATTGACCACTAGAGGAGTTGTTTTTAAATGTCAATGAAACTCAACAGTGAAGATGGCGTCGGTGTCAGTGTCAGTGATGCTAATGTCATGGATAAAATTAGAGGTTTCATCATGTAATTGTATAAAATTCACCCTTTTCAAATCAATAAATACTGAAACATTGCTTACAGGGGCTACAGTGTTTCTGAGAGTAAATATCACAAGGTTTATGGTCTGACTTAACTGCTGAAGGAGACACTATGAGAGGAAAAGATAAAGGCAATATTTGTAAGGACCAAATCAAGAATATTTTGGTCTCTAGTGGGTTCATTAACTACTTGATCCACAAAGTTGTCATTAGTCAATTCCAAGAATTTCTGGACATACCCTACATTAGAGGTATTGGTTCACCAGTCTGTGGTAGGGTAAACTGAAGTTACCTAGGATTATTGATTTGCTGCTTGTAGGAATTTCTCCTAAAACATCCAAGAGTTTAACATGATCATCTGGGGACATCAAGGAGATTATGTGGTGTGCTATATGTTGGAAAGTTGCCTTGTCCATGGTATACTGAAGTTCTAGAAGCTCAATTTTGGGTCTTCTGGGTGTCGCTCTAAACAGTGTTGATACATTAAGAAAAGTAATGCAACATAAATTAAGAAAAGGGGAATAGGGAAATAGAGAAATTACAGGGAATATAGACATACTGTGGTGTTGTCATGAAAAAAAAAAAGGAATGAGGAAAAAAAACTAGCCCAACTGGCAGGGACACATACATAGATGGGGGTGACTAGGATCACAGGAATAAGACACAATGTTGTAGCTCACCAATTAAAGGACTTGACAACAAGGATATGCAATTCCCAAATTTCTTTGTAGCCAGTTTGATGACTATGGGTATCCTGAGACAATCTAGCAGTTGTCTCATGTTCACTGACAACCACATAATCCTTAAAGAAACAGATATAATATGCGAGAGGTGTATGTACAAAATATCCCTGAAGACAAAACTCTCACATACAAGCACATATAATAAAAACAGGTTGTCAAAATAACACATGCTACACCCACCACACATAGCACACACACAGACCATCTCATACTGAGGCACTTAAATGCAATCTTCCCAAACCCCAAAGACCTTATATACTTCACAAATGCAGAGATTATCCTCAGCAAACCCAAAAGCACTCAACAAAAACAACACCTAACACCACACATACAGCCACACTCAACTAAACCCCAAATACAAAGCCCATAAGAAAAGCCAATACAGTAACCAGGACATTAGTCATAGGGGACTCCATTATACAACATGCTGATGCCCCACTCAGCAGGCTGAACAAAGAGAAGATAACTGTTAGTTGCCTGTCAGGAACCCGGATCAGCCAAGTTACTCACTCACTCTAGTCTTTATACTACAGGTACTAATATGACTCAGTCATATTCCATGTAGCTGTAAATGACCTGATACATACTTCCCTAGATTATATGAAAAGAGACATTATGGAGCTCTCAGACTACGTGTCTCAGGCTGGCACTGAGCAGCATTCTACCTTCACCAAGGATGATGCTACAATACGAACAAAAGATCATTGACTAATAATTGACTTAATTTCTGGAGTCATTCTATGGCATACATCTCAACCTCTTAGTACTAGAAATCTGGACCAAAGCCTGACAAAATGGGGGACAAAGATCCAAAATATGGACAGATTTTAAATACTGCTCTTATAAAATTAGAAAGTTGCTAGAGTAATAGGGTTTGTGTTAACATACATTTTCTGAAGGATTTGAAGTCTGAAACTCAAATGTATGTCATTATGTTGTGACTTTAATCCTCGGATCATCCCAGTGATTTGACAGAAAACCACACATTTTATGAGGAATAGACCAAACATATGAGGCACAAATCTGGGCATTCTACAAAAATCTGGACAGTTAAAAGGTGTGTTGTTTTCCAGGGGATACAATATTTGTCAGCATGGGAGGATATGGTAAGCAGACCATGTTGCTTTGACAAAGATCGACTGCACCTGCCCCCTCTAGGTTTTCGAATATTGGTTTAAACTTTATCCTCCTCCACAGAGCCTTTTTTAAGCAATGCCAAACTGACAAACATTCAAACATAACAAAGTCAATCAACAGGAACCTTAAGGTATTACTGCTCGGTTCCAGGAGCTTAAACAAGAAGTTTCACTCCCTTCAAGCTGTCCTCACCTTGGAGAATGTAGACAACTGTGCTGTTAACAACACATGGTTTAAAGCCACAGAAACTACTCCAGCAGTGCTAGACTTCAGTGCCTTTCACATACTTAGACCAGCAGCTACATAGACAGGGACTTAATGTGGAGGTTTATTGATCTCCATCAATAACAAGCATACCTCTAGGTTGGTTAAACAGGATGACATGTTGGAGTTTCTTCATGAGTAGATTGTCATAAAGTCCCATACCATATCCTAGCAAGCTATAGATCACCCTCTATGTCCCATGAAACTCATAGCTCATACTTAGACCTTCTGCAGACACTCACCATTGATCCAAATAACTTATTCATGGGAGACTTTAATTACTCTTCTATGGAATGGAAATCTTATAAAGCCTCAGATTTCCAGGCACAGAGATTCCTGGACTTGGTAAACACAAACACTCTAGAACAGATAGTACATGCAGCCACTAGAAGTTCAAATATATTGCACCTGGTATTAAAAGATACGGGATAATGTTGTGCAACCCACCCCCACATATGTCATGTCCTCCCTGGCAAAGCCAGACCACAAATCTGTCTTCCTCAAAATAAAAATCAATTCAGTAACCCCTGTCAACTCTGTAAGAGTTGAATTACTCCACAGCAAACTACCTTTGATTAAGCAATAACTTGTCAAAATTCCCAGACCCTCTGAACTCAGAAAACACTCCAATCTATGTGTAATTGTTCACAGAAAGTCTGTAAAACCATGTTCATGGCTGCATAGAGGCTGCTGTACCTACCATAAGTAAACCCAAAACAAACTTTAAAAACAAACCACTCTTGTGGAATCCTAAATTAAACAGTTTATACATCAAATTAAAAAAGTCATAGCTGAAATTAGGAAGTGTAATACCCAAAAAGATAAGAACTCTCTCATCAAACTAAACAGACAACTAAGAGAGCTAATTAAGTCCAATAAAGACAATTTCAGGGTGAAGATAGCTTATCAGGCAAAAGACAGCCATAAGGCCTTCTTCAGCTATGTCAGAAACCTCAAAGGCAGCACATAACAGTGTGCTGAACTGGTGGTTAATGGAGTTACATTCACTGAGCTGAGGGATATAGGGAATCTGCTGGGTGACAAATTCAGCTTCAGCTTTATACCACGCTCAACCCCAGCCACCCTCCAGTAAACATCTTCAAACATAACCCCTCTAAATATAAATAGGGAGCAGGTCCTGACTGCTCTCTATGGTGACAAGCACAGTCTCTATGGGTCATGATAATATCCTAGAATGCCTCCTAAATAGGCTGAAATATGACCTATCAGGGCCACTGCAGTCACTATTCATCTATAGCCTCAGAACAGAGTTTGTGCCACGGTAATGGAGGACTGCAACAGTCTCCCTCTACATAAGGGTATGCCATCACCACATTCCAGCAATTACAGACCCATTAGTCTGACTAGTCTTACATGCAAAGCCATGAATCAAATTATCATTAACAATGAACATAGGAAACCTTCAGAAACTGGACCCAACTCAGTTTGGTTTTGTCAAGGGCAGGTCAAGGCAGACTTCTTTAAGAAGGTCAAAAAGGCAATGTATGAGGGTAGAATGGAGTATACTGCCTCTCTTGACCTAAGGCATTGATACAATACCCCACTCAGAAATTGTTAACAAACTTATGGAGTTAGGCGCAAACCCTTATATAACATGCTGGATAACCAGCTGGCTCACAGACAGAAGCTAACAAGTTAGGAATGGTGAGACTACCTCCACAAAGAGGCAGGCCACTAGAGGAGTTCCTCAGGGTTCCATGCTGGGCCTGTTCCTCTTTGGCATTTACTTCTCAGAAGTCAAGGTCAATGTCAAATGCCTCTGGTGGACCAAGTTCATAGATGACTGCAAACTAGGAACAGTCATAGAATCCCCACAGTATACTAACATCTTACAAGGAGGTCTATCACAGATAAATCACTGGTGCCAAAACCATGGTTTAAAACTCAATGCCATGAAATGCATAAGAGTACTGTTTGGGAAGCTGGCCACCCTGAAAACCTATGTCGTTAATAAAATACTCCTAATAGTAGACCCGCTAGTCAGGGATTTGGGAACATATGTAGATAGTAACCCTCGCCTTGACCAACAACTATCCGAGGAGGTAAGGAAAACATTCTATGTCACTCATAAGTAAGAGTCTGCCATCTGGATCCAGGGAAGTCATCATGCCACTGTACTCACCTCTCATCAGACCCATCATTGAGTATAATGCCCCCTTCGGTATGCACCTAACCAGCCACATGCAACATCTGGAGCATCTGTAAAGGGTCCTCACAAAAAGAGTACAGGGTGTTAACACAATTTCCTATGCAGATCACTTCAAAGCACTATTTGTATACTCTGTTGTCTATAAGCTACTGAGAGGTGGGCGATCTATGCCTGTCATACAAGGCATCCTTGCATCCTGCTCTGATGGACCTTTTGCACATCTACAAAATGAACAGTATCAGAACTACTAGATCTGAAGACCTAAACTTTGCTTGTGAAATAAATAAGACATGTTGGAAGGACAGCTACACACCTCAGAGAATTCCCATACTATAGAATAGGCTTCCCATCTATATAAAGCAGAGTCCTTCCCTATCTCTGTTCAAGTGTAACATGGAGCAGTACATGTGAAATCAGAAATTCATCCCTAGTCTGCCTCCTATGTCTCTGATGGACAGGGGCAGTCATTAAGCCATACCCTAACAAACATATATCCCTTATAATAATATCTAATATATCATAACTTGTGAGACACATCTGTGTTGCATGCTTAGGCTTATAAAGGCCCTAGTGGTTGTTACCCTAGCATAAACCTACGAACCTAAGAGTAAATCAGAGAGTTAGTAAGAAGTAGAAGATGAGACTTTTTTGATTGATGGTGATGATTAGCAGAGAAGATGATGGTAAAGGATTTAATACATAGATGAGATGACAATACAGAATAATATGTCAGAATTTCTGTTCAAGTAACTAACATAGATTATTGTCAGTAATGTTTTGGTGTACAAAGTTTAGAATGCAGATGTGTTTTACTGGATGATGCTCAAAGCTAAATTTAATACATTTTTTTAAAAACAGTAGCTGACTTGTACAAGCTATGCTCTGGTGCAGTAATCCAAAGCCAGTGAGTGTGAAACTTATTGCCAGAGGTCAGAATACCAGTCTACAAGCCAGACAAACTGATGTCATAGATCTATTTTGACTGTGTTATGGTGTTATGATATGCAAGATGGGCAAAGCCAGTGTATCACACATGATCTGAATGTGAAAGGGGTATTGTTTTTGTTTGTTTTTCTACAATTTTGTACCCATTTTTTTTCTTTATACAGTTTTGATATTTATTCTTAGAAAGTGGACTATGGATTTGTTAATGCACATTTTCTGAAAACCCTTTATTTCTGGTTTTACCATCATATTTCTATTTTTATTAATCCAGAGATGAAGCCATTTGTTTTGTGCTACAATGACTTGTCTTTTCACCTCATCAAACTTGCTTATCCACCATCTGGCTATCAGTCCTATTTTGCTTGGTTATGATTTTGCTTAGGACTATACTGTAGGCAGTTTTTTTCTGAAGGTGAATGACTAATTATCTAGATTTCTAATGATTTGGAGGGAGGTTTTCATAAAATTTGTGTTCATTGCAAGGTTATTTTATGCAGCTTTGAAAAGTACATACGCAAAAGCATGTCAGAAAGAATAACTGCACAGCTCCAGAAATGAATGGCATGGTGATTGCTCAGTTTTCCAGTTCTGCATGCAAATGGAGAAGGAGAGGTATATGGGTGCAGTTTAGTTAAATTAGGCTGATGCATGTTACAGACAACATAGCTGTATAGTACGGTGATTCAGAAACACTTGTACTATACAACTTCTTTGAAAGCTGTATGCAGCCTAAGAAAATCAAACAGGACAATAACCAGTCACTATATCTCAAAACAGGTGGCTTCAGGTCTAATAGAAATCAAAACAAAAAAAATGAAGAAAAAAGTAGAAATAAATAGTTCAACAGTCAGAGTTAGCTAGAAAAATCATTATTGTCATGGACAAAGCCATAGTCAACTTCCCAAGTCACTGAACTACAGAGAAATGTTTCCCTCATAGAACAGACTCCTGCTGCACAGCTCCGTGTATTGCAGCCACAGCCTGCTGAAGGGATCAGCTCTTCATAGATGTACTGAATGCAGACATGGTGACTCGTAGAAATCTGTCACAGGGAATTAAAGGGATTCAGATTATTCCTAATTATTCATGTCTCTGAATCACATTATAGCCAGGCAGTGCAACTTGATTGAACTGAGGAAAGTGCATTGCTCACCCGCTATCAATGTTTGTGAATACTACCCTTTGGCTACTACGCTGGGGAGAAGATACAGCTGGTTACAAATGGTCCTGTATGACAACATGGAATTACTTCTATATATACAGATGTACTAACAGTAACATTTATTGGAAGATAATCTCGTTTTCATCTATTTTATTACTTGTTTAGGTTTGTTTAAACTTAACATACAAGGTACTAGCTTGGTTAGGGAAGGCATGCCATTTCTTCTTTGTGCAGCTCCACTTGTACTGGGGTGTAAGTGTAAGAACAAGCATATTACATAATTAGTATCAAACCTTGCTACTCCATTTAAAACAAGGCATATTTTCAGCAATAATGTTCGTCAACTCAGGATCCTGATTCATCTTCGCTTTAGATATCCAAACTGTTTTTTTATTTTATTAGACATGTAAGTGACTGACTGTATTAGTGTCTCTTTATCTTGCACATATTCTACTTCATATTTATACTTTTACATTTTCTAACTTTTGCAGTCTGTTTACTCTTTGCTAGATTATTCAAATATTATTATGGCTTCATTAAATAAAGCTTTTGCCAGAAAATTCAGTGCACTGTAAATGACTATTTTAAGTTTGCATTATAGATATGATTGGGATTACAGCTTTTGCAACAAACACAGTTTGTAAACTAGCGGATACAGATCAAAGATGGCTTAAAAAACTGATCAGCATAAAAATGATTATGCAAAGTATGAAAAATAACACTGAATGCATTTACAAAATTTACTGTAATGTTACTCATTGCAGGAAATGCTGAACTCTTTTTCAGCAATTTATAAAAATATTTGAACAAATTTCTTTGTCATCTTAGAATAGCTTATATTGAGTCAGTATCAATAAAAAGAATGGATACCTTACATTTTCTGATTTCTATATTTACTATTTAACAGCACGTGTATTTTAAATAGTCAAGTGAAAAACCATGGTTCAGTTGTTTAACATTAAATTGTGCAGACATTAAGGACTGGCTTTTTTCTTTAACAATATTTTATATACCCAGGCATTTCTCCATTAGTATCTAGCCTTACGCAATCATTTTAGAAACATTTGGAATTGATTAATTTAAGTAATGCTTCATATTATTTCCAGCTATTCAGTTTACTAACAGCCTGCATTTAATTGCTGGAACCTGTGTTCTGTGAGACTGCCTTCCAGACTATCTGCAAATATACAGAGCTGAGTATATATTTTTTGGTTTTAGAGTTTCTACTGTTAGTTGTTGCTTAGATCTCTGTTGAAACTGTTTTGTCCTACCCACCCTCCTTATTTTTGGCTTGCAGTTTAAATTTGGTGGCTTTTGCAGTTGCCTGCCCCACTGCAGATTTGATCTGGGACACTCCCCCAGTCCCATCTCTTTACCTCATTCTACCTAATAAACTCTTTCTGCACTTGCTTTTAGTCCTTTTTAATTTAATTGTATTTTTAAACTGTGTTTGGCCTAATATTGCTACATACTCAAGTGTGCTAGCTTGCACTGCATGTGAATTGTTTTTACTACTGCTTTTGCTATTTTTTTGTAAAAAAAAAAAAAAAAAAAACTGTAAGCCTGTTTCCTACCTTTCCTGTAACTAGTGTTCCAGATACAGATTTGCTGTATCCAGGACTGTATGTAAACTTCTGAGCCCCCCAAGCCTTTCTGTGTTGGAGGGAAGTCTTCTAGCTTATCAGTGGGAGTGGTAAGCACTAGGTAACCTGTCTACCACACAAGGAGTGGTTCTGGCCCAGAAATTGTAGTTATTGGCCATTTGGGCAATCTCTTCCATCTCCCTCAACTTTCTGATTTGAAAGCCTGCATTTGCACTTGTTTCTGTCCTGTAACTCGTCTAGTGCAGATACAGATTCTTAGTTTTAGCACTTAAATTTGCTTATTCATGCTCAGCACTTGTTCAGAACTTGTAAGCACTAAATAAGCTACTAATTACTATAACACTCAATCTTCCTAATTACCTAGAGGAAAACAGTTTGTGTATTTACTTTTCTCACTTGCTTAGAGAAAAACAGCTCTTGTACTCACTTTCCTCACTTATCTAGAGGAAAATAGTTTTTTATTCAGGCATGTCAAAGGGTCAGCTTCCAGTGTTCTCTCCTGTCTATCTGATGAATCTGGGCATCTTGAGGCAATGTAGAAATTGCCTCATGTACACAGACAACCCTCTCCTCCTACCACCCAACACTACAACCTGTAAGAGATACACTTATCTAGCCAAACTGGAGGTAAAGCTCTCTCCAACCAAGACTGAACTTGACAGTCATGAGGAGAAGGTAAACATTTGCACCACACCACACTCATCACATAGTCTCACTAAATCTACACCACCAAAATCCACACATAGTAACACAAAAACATTCGCGGAGGCTCTCAGTAATAATCTGTCTAAGCAACAGAGACCTCCAAAGCAGAAACGCAAGCAACCTCCATCCCTCAACACAACCCAAATGACATATAGCCCACAGACTCAGTGTGCTACTCAACCACAGCCAATAAGGCAAAACAACGTACCCAACACGCTAGTCATAGGTGACTCTATAGTCAGGCACACTGATGTCTCACTCACCAGGCTAAACAAGGAGAAGATTACTGTCAGCTGCCTGTCGGGTGCCAGGATCTGCCACATAACCCATGCACTCAGGTCACTCCACAACAAGTACAAATATGACTCTGTCATTGTCCATGTTGGTGTGAATGACCTGAGATGTACCTCCCTGAACTACATGAAAAGAGACATGGAAGAACTCTTCAATCTTGTAGCCCAGGCAGGTATGACCCTAGCCCTGAGTAGCATTCTGCCATCGCCCCGAATGATACCACAGTACAAGGACAAAATGATTGACTTCAACAATTGGCTAAGCTTCTGGTGTCATTCCAAGGGGATCCAGTATCTGTCTGCTTGGGATGACATGGTCGACAGACCACGATGCTTTTCCACAGATGGCCTGCACCTGTCGCCCCTGGGATACCAGATACTATCTAAGGCTCTTGCTGCCCCTATAGTGCCTTTTTCAGGCAAAGTTCAAATAACAAATTCACCACCGTAACAGGAACAGGCAAGTAAAACTCAGGGTAATGCTACTCAATGCTAGAAGTCTAAATCTCAAAATGCACTCACTCGAGGCACTCCTTAAAATGGAGAACATTGATATCTGTGCAGTGACTGAGACCTGGTTCAAGGCTCCAAAGAGCACCCCTGCACTACCAGGCTATAACTCATCCCACACTTTACGGCCATGTAACCTGGACCGAAACACCAAAGGCGGAGGTGTGTCCATATTCCTTAAGGATAACCACACCTCCAGGCTAGTTGCTCAGCATAATGCATCCGAGGTTATCCAAGTGCAACTAACTCTGGGCAAAACTGCAATGCAAATTGTAGCTTGTTACAGATCCCCCACCATGCCCCAGGATTCCTACTCCTCTTTTCTTGATGTACTGGAAAATATTAGGGTTCAACCAAACACCCTAATAATGGGCGACTTCAACTACCCCATCATTAACTGGGAAAACTACTCGTGTACCAACTCCTTAGCTCAATGCTTTCTGGAATTCATAAACTCCAATGCCCTGGATCAAACTTATCCACACTCCCACCAGGGGCAACAATATCCTAGACCTAGTCATTACCAACATGAGTGACCGGTGTTCCACACCTGAAGTCAACACCTCCTTGGTCCGATCCGACCATAAGCTAATCACCCTTGATATCCACATCCCGCCCCCACCCCTCATTAAGGAAACCTTCGTATAAAATTTCTTTTAAGCCAACTTCATGCTTCTTAAGACAGAAGTGGTGAACTTCATGACACTCATGCAGATGGACAATACAGTTACAACTGCTGAATCCTACACAAATGCACTCTATAAGCACTTACATGAGTGCATGGATCGTGCTATCCCAAACAGAACCAATATGCTATCCTCCAAAAAAAGGAAGCCAGTCTGGTGGTCCCCTGCCATAAAAAAAACTGTACAACAGAAGGAAGAAACTGTTGTAAAAGAGAGTAAAATCCCATGAGTGGAGGAGCTCCCTGGTCAGCTTCAGTAAGAAGCTGAGATCCCTTATAAGATCCTCCAAAGCTAGCTATGAAAACAAAATCGCCATTAATTCTAAGGACATCCACAAAGCATTCTATAGCTATGTCAAGAATCTTGATGGCAACACCCAGACCTGCTCTGAGTTACAGCACAAAGGCACAAAAATTACAGAACCAACTGATATTGCCAACATCCTGGCAGATAGGTTCAGTGCTAACTTTACACCCCCCCTCACCCCCTAAAGGGCCCATATCTATGCAGGAAGAATGCAGAGTCCATACAATCACAACTACGTAGGTAAAAGCTGCACTCTCTAAAGCCAAAAACACAGCATCCATGGGACTGGACAACATCCTAGGCTGCATTTTACATGAACTTCAGAATGAACTGGCTCCCCACTTAAACACCATGTTCAATAATAGCCTCGCATCAAACTTTATGCCCACTGAATGGCGCACAGCAACAGTTATTCCACTCCACAAAGGGGGAGCCACCACTGATCCCGGGAACTATCGACCTATTAGCCTGACGAGCCTGGTCTGCAAGGCCATGGAACGTATCATCATGGAACTCATAAACAAAGACATTGGTAACCTCCAAACTCTGGATCCCACCCAGTTTGGGTTTGTGAAAGGCAGATCACGCCTCCTGAACCTGATTGACTTCTTTGAGGCAGTCACCAAAGCCGTAGATGAGAGTAAGGTGGTTCACACAGCCTATTGTGACCTCACCAAGGCTTTCAACACCATCCCCCATTCTGGAATTATAGCTAAACTCACTAAACTAGGTATAAATCCCTACATCACAAGATGGGTTGCCAAATGGCTCACTGACAGAACCCACACTGTAAAAGTTGCAGACTCCAGATCTGACCTCAAAGCAGTGACAAGTGGAATACCAAAGGGTTCCGTCCTGGGACCTCTCCTGTTTGGTATCTACTTCTCTGAAGTACAGGCTAACACAGAAGGCCTCTGGCTAATGAAGTTCACAGATGACTGCAAACTAGGAGCCATAGTCAAGTCCCCAAATGATGTGGACATCCTACAGAAGGGCCTTGCTGAGACAGATGCCTGGTGTAAGAGCCATGGCCTCAAGCTCAATGCCAAAAAGTGCAGTGTCATCCCCTTTGCTAAAAACTCTGTACCCATGAACTACCATATAGGCAGCAATCTACTTAACACCGAATGTGTGATAAGAGACCTTGGGATCCAGGTGGACAGTAGTCTCTTCTTTGATAGTCACATCGCCCCAGTAGTCAGGAAGTCCTTCTATGTGGCACACCTCATCATAAAAGGGTTCTCATCCAGGAAAAAAGAGGTCATTGTTCCCCTCTACTCGACACGCATTAGACCCATTATAGAGTACAATGCCCCTTTTGGAATGTACCTCACAAGACATCTGCAGCAGCTGGAAAGGCCACAGAAGTACCCCACAAAGAGGATTACTGGCCTCAAACAAATGCCCTACACTGACCGCCTCAAAAAACTCCAGTTTTACTCCGTAGCATATCGCCTACTCCGAGGTGATCTCTGCCTAATATATAAAGCTATGTCAAACCCAGAGCTGTTGGACATGCTACACCTAAAGAAATCCCAATCCCTCCAAGCTACACGCTCTAGGGACCTAAACCTTGTCACCACAATAAACAGGACATGCTGGAGGGATAGATTCCTGTCCCAGAGACTTCCCATACTCTGGAACATGCTACCCATCTGTGTCAAGCAAAGTTCTTCATTAGCACTCTTCAAGAAAAATCTCGATGAGTGGATGGGAAATAGGAAATACACCCCGGGGATCACTTCTGTGTCTATGCTCGACAGTGGCACAGGAAAATAACTTTCTTGGGTAACCTAAGCCAGAGAACTTTGTTGGCTAGGCTTATGTAGGCCCTTGGGCCGATAGCCTAGTACCTACCTATGAACCTATCAACCTAATATTCGTATAAGTGAAAAGGTAATCAAAGTAAATTATGTGTGAGGTGTATGCACATGCAGTTTTTGCCAATACTGACTTTTGCCAACTTCTCAGTTTTTAGCCTACATCCCAAAGATGTGCTGTAGTTGAATTGCCATTCCTGCAAGCTGCCTGTCATTGGGTGTGCTTTGTGATAATGAGTGAGTCTGCATGTGTCTTATGACACCTTCCTGTTCTTGTTCAGGATAAATTACTCTTCCTTGTATACAGTGAATGCTCCAATAGGATATAGCTCCCCTGTGATCCTCAACTATATAAGCAGAGAATGAATCCATACATGACAGACTTTTCTTCTATTAAAAATAAGTAAAAGTCCTAGATTGTATGGAAACATTCCAAAGTGGTATATTCTTAGTAATATAATTAAAACAGCTCTCCCTTTTACCCTTTGTTGTTGATGAATTCCTTCCTAGAAAGTTTACAGATTTTGACTAGTTTTAAAATGTTTGTAAAAACCTCTACCCATTATAATTTCCTTATAATACATTTTTAAATGTACAATTCTGTTTTTCATATTATCACTCAACAATTTGGAATGTATATGGTTTAATCATAGACTCAATATTAATTGGGGATCAGTTATGGAGAATAATAAACAAGAGCAATCAGTTTACTTAATTGTTATATACCCAGTTTATTTTTCTTAAAGTCTGTGCAAATCCAGACAAAGAGACCATGCTTCTCAAATTTGGAGAATAAATATAATGCCTGTAATAAAAAATAAGCAGTTATTTTATACATTTCTTGGAAATGTGGGCAAGTTACTTCACTGCGCTAGTATTTCATATGGTCATAGGGAGTTAGAAGTTTATTGGGCCAGGAGGTCATATCTACCTTGCCTGTCTTTTCAAAAGAGAGCCAGGCAAGTCAAACCAGGGATGAATTTATGAGCACTTCTTCAGTTGTCCAGTTCCTTTTTAAAGGCAGACACTGTATCACACTGCTTAGCTTAGTTAGGAGTTTATTCCAGAGAAGGAGTAGGCACTGAGTGTCATATCTATTCCTCCACTTAGTCTTATTTATTTGTTGGAGTACATTTATATCATGGGCCCAAATTTTAGCAAGACTGCTTGATTAATAGCCTAGTAAGCA
Organism: Protopterus annectens; assembly: GCF_019279795.1. Lineage (NCBI taxonomy): Eukaryota > Metazoa > Chordata > Ceratodontiformes > Protopteridae > Protopterus > Protopterus annectens. The sequence goes on from NC_056726.1 coordinate 719,678,321, forward strand.
ATACATAGGTCAGCTCTATGGAGTCCATATGAAACTCAGCATGAGAATAAATCCTCCAGTCTTTCTTTGTAGTTCAGATCTTTTAGGCCACTGATCTTTTCAGTTATAAGACTATTGGGGTCTTGTCAATTGCTTGCTATGCTTTGTAAGGTACATCCCAAAAGGGAGCATTGAATTCATGCATCTCAACTGTCCAGATTTTTGCCTCATAGTTTTGGTTTGTTCCTGGTAAAATTTGTGAATTTCCGGAAAATCACCAAGGATTGAAGTAACTAAATAATAACACCATTACATACTCATATTTGTTTGGTTTAAGGGTCCGATGGCCCCTTGTAGCAAAAACAATCTTGGTTCCTGAAAAAACTCACTGTCACCATATTTTTGTCCAGCTTTGTGAAAGTAGAATCCATGCACCTAACCATGGAGTCAACAATCTCTAGTACATTTGTATTTGTGTTTGAAGATGTAATTGGTTTGGATGTGCTCTTTCCAGGTGACTCCCTTGTACTTGCTAATGGGTGTTACAGTGCTTAGATTATGCAGGGCTTCGCACCTGCTAGTCTGTTGTGTCTTTGGCAAAGATTCTTTCAGTGCCTCAGCAGACGATAATTTGGTGTGCATGTGTGCAGATTATGATGTGGGTGAATGATGCTTACCGGATGGTTTGATTATTAAAGTGTTGCCTTGGATTTGGCTAAGAATTTGTATGTCCCACTAATAAACAGTGGTAAGTCAAACAAAAGATCATTGTCTATGAGCATCAGGCAACTCGTACACTGAGTATACTAAGTGCTCTGAGGCTGACAGCACATGGTAGACTCGTTTGTAGACCTTTCATCTTAATAAAGTGTATAAGATGCGTCAGCGAAGAAGAATGAGAGACTATAATAATGCTTTGGTTCCTGGGTTAAAGTATTTGTTCAAGAAAAATAGTAAAAGTAGATTAATTAAGGTCTGAGCATTGTTAACTGTATGCAGTCTTCCTTCTAGCCCAACCTAGCTATATGGCCAGTTTGGTGGGCAAATAAGGGAAAATAATGATGTTTTGGCTCCTAGTTAATGCATTAATTTGGGAAAAATAATAAATGTAGACAGAAAAAACAATTTTGGTTCAAGCACCAAAACTGGGTAGCAGTTAATAATTCAGCTTAGTTTGGCTATGAGATTGGCTTAAGATGTGCACTTGCAGCACTGCTGTTTAACTCTGCAATTTATACATCTTTAGCTGTAAGATGGCTTTAACTAAGGTTCCTAAGAGAGTATCTGAAACTGAAAGTGCCTGAGTCTGTCAAATACAGTATTTCATAGTGCTTTGTGTGGAGTCCACCCACTCACCCACTGTTAAACTGAGTAGAAAAAGTGAAACAAACCATTAGAAAGTAGTTAGAACTCCTGCCAATAATGTTCTCCCCACAGAAGCAGCATCTAATTATTCTCTGCTACAGAACAACAACTACAGCATTCAGCAAGTTTGCACCCTGACAAGAAAACCAGTGGAAACTATACATTAATGTAAGATTAATTGTAAAAATTGGAAAAAAAGAGTGTAAAAGCACAGATAAAACAAAAGGGCTAGATTCAGAAAGGTTACAGTGAGATGTGCACAGGGTGTATGTCTCACCATAACTACTTCTGATTCAGAGATATCCCTACTGCAGTGCTTTATTATAAATATGTGCAGCATCTTGGTGGGTTCTCTCTGAAGCATGCTAAATGCTAATGAGGCATTTCAAGGCAGCAGCCTATGCCAATTAGATGTGTGCTCTCCCCTGGAAAATGCCTCTGATAAGGCATATATGCAACTGAGTGATTCGGAGAATTACTTGACTGTGTATAATAAAGCAGATAGTCATGTTAATGAATAAAGCCCACAGTTAGTGTTCACACTTTGTAATTCAGGTAAGTGCCAGAGAGTTCAGCAGACAGACAGTACTGGGTTGTATGTGAGTTTGCATGTATGGGGCTGCATATCTGAACATTTGTCTGCCCGGGAGGTCACAGTAGGAGGTGATATTTAAGGGGTAGAGTAGGTGTGTGTCAATGTTTGTGTGTGTGTGTGTGTGTGTGTGTGTGTGTGGGGGGGTGATGAGTGTGTCCATAAGTGCATGAATGTGTGTGTGGGTAGGATATGTCAGACCTCTACAGTCCCCTAGACTAATGAGAACATTTTGCAACCTTGGTTGTGATGGGGCATTAGACCCCAACAATATCTCTTCACAGCATGCCTTAAAGGCTCTTAGAAAATAACTGAACAAGGTTTTGTAGCACAAAAGATGTGATGGGGGAACTCTAGAGACCAGGGATACTCTATATAGAATGTCCTAAAGACACTAAAATGATTCAAATCTTATACCCTTGAATCTAATGCAGGGGGTATTAGCCCTCTGACCACCAGTAGGTACCAGGAGCCCTGTGCAATATTAACTGAGTGATTGAAAAAAAAGTGAATTAACAGATGAGAAAAGCTTTCAAACACTACACTCTTTTCACAGAAAGTAACAGCATTAACCCACTATGCTAATTCATTAGTCATTATGGAAGAGTTTTTTTTCACATAATAATAAGTATGCCAGCCTTATCTCTGGCATTAACCAGTGACTGCAACAGTCTGTGAGTTAGAAGGGACAGGGCACCTATAAATGGTAACAGTGGAAGCATCCTCTAAAATCAGGATGGACATTTAGAAGGGATGGGTGTGTGTCAGTGTGGTAGGATGCTTCCAGACAAATCCAGCAAGAACACTAGATGACCAGAAAGACTATTTAAATCATTGCTTGGACTCAATTAAATAGTTAATAAAGCAACAGGTCTAGCACCACAATGTACATCACAAATGTTAAGAAGAATGAAACCTCTAACATCTGGCATAATTAACTGCAAGGATCTGTGAATTATAAGGGCAGGACAAAAACAGAAGAAGAAGCATGTGTGTGTGTGGGGGGGTGAATGGGGGGTGCCTGTACCAATGTGATGCATGGGGCACCAGTGTTAAATATTGTAAGAAAGTGCTGATTTGTACTCACAGTACTGAAGAGCAATTCAGAGGCATGCAAATTAGCCAAAAATGATGTATTTCCTTATTGCGAGCATGTCTCTGAATAACACATTCCCACGTTGTATAAATAGCCCCTTTTTGCTGCAGCTCTTACCACCAGCGATGGGGGTTTATTATGAATCCATGAGTTTGTTTTCCAAAATGGATATGTTGTCTAAAGAATTGACATAGGAGAATAGTAAGTGTAAGAAAATCAAGGATATGGTATGAAATAGTTTGATAAAACATAATTATATTGATCGGTCCACTCAAAATTTTGCATTATAACTAAATGGTTGAATTTTCAAAAAATTTCAGTTATGTCCTGTTTAAATGTTACGAGCAGAAACCATAAGCTCTGAAATAAAGTCAAAATTAAACATAAATCATTTCTACCCTCGAAAGATAAATTTTAACAATTTAGCATTATTTTTTTCTTATGAGTTCAAACATAGGTCAAATATTTCTTACTATTGTTAAAATTTAGTTGCATAATTACCTGTACTTGAAATTGCTAGTTTACCAGGCCTTCCTTATTACATATATATATTTTTTTCAAATGCTATGCAATTTAAGCTTTATCTCTTGGTACTGCTGTTTTTAAACATTCTGTTTGACAAAAAATGTATAAAAAAAAAAGAATGGGGACGCATATTGCAGAGCTGCGTGTTTCCCCTGGAAAACATTTGCTTTTTAGGTTCAGATTATTAACGTTTTCTTGGATCAGACTGAGAATGATGCACAAAGTATCTGTTTGCATTGGCCCAGTCTCTGCTATGGTTCCCTGGCATAATAGCATCTAAATGTTCTTCTACTTGCATTGTGAGAGTTGTCATGAGATGCTTATTTGCTTATCGGCTCTCTGCCCACCTAATACCGTATCTGTCTTTGGTGTGGTTCGCTATTATATATATATATATATATATATATATATATATATATATATATATATGTGTGTGTCCATCCATCCTCACCCCCTTTCCCCTTTTTACACATGGGGTTAGGGTGTCACTTCAACAGTGACAATCATCTCAAGCCAAGGTTTAGACCACCAGGTGGCTAGCCCTACCACAGTAGTTCATCTGTACCACTCACTCACACACACACTTGCTCCTAGGGCCAGTTTAGACGGTCCAGTCCCCTTGATGCATATCTTTGAAGTGAGGGAGGAAACCAGAGCACCCAGAGGAAACCCACACAACCACAAGGAGGACATGCAGACTCCACACAGAAGGCAGCCCTACCAAGAATCGAAGTGGAAAACCTCTTGCTGTGAGGCAACAGCACTAACTGCTGCACAACCTTGGCCTATACATACATCTATATACACACATATATATATATATATATATATATATATATATATATATATATATATACATATATATGTCCTTATTAGAAGAACAAATGCTCAAAAGAGTAAACCACACAAGTATGAGATAAGAACTTGCAAGTTCAAATGTTACAGAAAACACAAAACACCTGCTTATTGGAGGGGGGAAGCCCTCACCCCTTGCTAATAATATACTAACTACAAGACCATATCATAGTGGGGAAAGGAGCCATACAGAGATCTACACTGTGCCATGATCCCGCACATCAGAAGTAAGCATATATGCGTATGCATGTATGTATGTATGTATGTGTATATATATATATATATATATATATATATATATATATATATAATTATCAATGAATAACTATTAATTCATTTACCTTCAACATTGCATTCAAATTTGATTTTTTATCAATTACTTTTATATCAATCGCCCTATTTGTAACCTGGTCCGTTCTTGACTTTGCAGCCTGGTATATACATGAAGATCCCTACATCAACCAATTTTTCAAATACCTTCTGCTGTTTTTAACAGCAATAATAGTATTAACATCAGCACACACACACACACACACACACACACACACACACACACACACACACACACACACACACACACACACACACACACACAAATGCACATATAAAATTTCACAAATCATACTACAATATTACAGTCCTAATGTTAAATGTATTAAAAGAGTGGAACTTGCTGTTATAGTGGTTTTAATGTTTATTGCTCTTTGTGACCAGTGCTAACATCGCATAAGGAATGTTCCTACTCAGGCTGATTACGTTTGCTAAAAATGACCAAATATACATCAGCTGAACATCTAAAACTGTTACTGCCTACTTTACATAGTATTGTTAATTCCATACTTTAAGTTTTCTAAAGCATCTAGCATTATAAATTCAATAAAATATTATCCCGTCTCTACTGGCAGATCCAAGCAATATCAATAGAGATATTACTGGAATAAAGCAGCAACAGGCAAAACACCATCTCCAAATATGCAAGAAAAGTCCCTGCTCAGGACTAAACTAGCTGATGAGATGATCAAATGCTTACAAGCTGGATATTTTGTTTCTACAGTCAGTAACAAGTATTTGTGCCACTTAATTCTTTGCCCTGAAACTATAAAACAGGTTATATTCCCAAATTGCACCACTAGAATCTGCCAGAAGAATCAATGCTGGCATTTTGTTCTTTCTATAGAAAAGTACAACATGTAGCTGTCCACTGGCAGATTTAGCTTTATGTTAAATACCTATTTATTTATACACTTAATAGATGGAATAGTTCATCTGCTATATAATTTTGACAAAGATACAAGGTTCTCATAATGGAATTTGTAGAGCATATTTGTATAGTATGAAGTCTATGTTCAATCTGCATGGGGACAAAGTTATTACCAAGTTGTTAGAGATGGACGGTATCTTTAGAGATCCTGAATGACTAAGTTTAATTTATAATAATATTCAAACTTAAGCCCAGGGATTTTCTTTGACCCAAAGGAAATAGCCAATATGCTAGGAAATAAATTTAGTGCAAATTTTACTCCACCCTCAATTACAGCTATTCCACACGTTCCATAATCCCAGCCACCCTTTAATTAATATGGAATACATTATTGTAACCCTTTCAAAAACTAAGAATACTTCATCCATGGGCCCTGATTACATACCAGGAAGGCTGATTATCATTGCCAAATATGGCCTTTCTGAATCCCTACTTAACAGAGCAGCATCCTTACCACCTTCAAGGTCGACCTAGATAGTTGGATGGCAGCCTCAAATATTCCCTCCAGTCTATCTCGTCTTGTCCTCCTTAAATGGTAGATGTAACTTTTGAATAAGGTTTTCGGCTAGGCTTGTAATGGTCTACAGACTGATTGCCTAATACTTACCTATGTACTTATAATGTTAATGTCTATTTTCAGTTTTGCTTTCTTTTGTCACTTATGTTTGGCTGCAGTGATTGTTAAGTACTCTTCTGTAACTATTGTGCACTTTTTTATCTTTACAGATCATGTGGGGTTTCAAATAGTCTGAGCATGCATCAAGTTTTGCTTAGTTAACAAAACTGATATTTGCATACCCTTTTCAAGCATAAATGGGCCCACAAGTGTTAAGGCAACATGCATTCACGATTTCAAGAAGCAAAACAACTAAAGCAGTTTGCCTTTGAAAACATATCAAGAAATCTGGAGAAAATCGACAAATATATGTTGAGAGCATACTGAATCTACCAACAGTAAACCAGAGATCAGGACTGAACCTTGGCCTTTAAAGCTCTTAAGCAGAGTTACCCATCACTATTCTAATGCTGATGACATTCAGCATCTGACTAGTTATAAATATATTTGGATTGGTTAACAAATAAAAAGTAAAACATAACTGATTTGAACTATTTTATGGAGCAATGCAAAACAGCAGAAAGTAAATTACAAAGGCAAACATCAACATTTGTAAATACATGTTTGATCAAAAGTTTAGGTACCAGACTTTTGAATGGTGAGCATGACAATTCATCAGTCAATTTAATTACCATGTCTGTGCAATCTGAAATCTAAACATAAAGGTAAAAGGAGCAATGGATTTAACATGGTTGTATATGCAAAATGTATGATTATTTCATTGGAGTTAGACAAAAAGTCAGTGCTGTATTATGATTTATTATTGATTTATAAAAGTCTAAAAATATTTTTGTTACACAAGATAATAAAATACCCAGGTAAAACCCATTATTTGATAAGTATATAGAGTTTGCCTTGCCTTCACAGGGCGATATAACAATTTTTATTTTTCAGTTAAAAAATAGATCTACAATAAACTAATAAATTGTCTTGACCAGGCCTAGCTGCTGAGTGTACTGCCTAAGTAACCTCTGTCTGTTTATATATATTATATCTAATAAGGATTATCTTATTTGTCAGGGGTGACTACCTCAAGCAGAACATAAAAGCATAATATTGTAGAATGTCTTAATTATAGGGTGTTGCCACCAGACTTTAAGACTGGAATGTCCCTTAACTCCAGCACCTGGCCTGGTTTACCAGCACATCTATACCACACCCACATTTACTACATAGTTTCATAGCCAAAGGTCAGGAGATCAAAAAGCACTAAAATGTAAAGAATAGACTTTTGTTATTGGAATTCAAATCATTTATTACCCCACTGGAAATATGGCATTTTCTGACAGGAGCTTATATGTTAACATTTATAGACAGTACCCTCACTCAAAAATATATAGTAATTTATCAAAAAATGAAGAAATAAGGGTATTCAGAATAAACAGCAGACTGAATATTGGCAGTCATAGTGATGAACATTTTCCTTAAACATAAACAATTGTGCTCAGAAAATTGACTGTAAGCATCATTCTTACTTGTACATGGGTTTCTCCCTATCTATTGTATAAAGATATTTTAATATCCAAAGAAGAGTGGAAGGATGCAGATTCATGCCATGTTATATGCATGGGCTACAATTCCAAAATGCATACAGCAATTCTGAGAGCAGAATGAAGACATCTGGCAAACTAGGTAACACATCTGATGTTTGAAATCAGGC
>NC_056726.1:719991269-720111269 GCF_019279795.1 Protopterus annectens
GGATTACTGAATAGCAAAAAGAGCTACAGTGTCTGCAGATACAACCCATGGTAGGGCTAGAACAATGTAGGTAGTGATAGAACAGGTAGCTGACATCAAAAGGGGGTGTGTCACAGTATGTTAAAGAGGATTAGAGCTCAGCGGTGCCTGTTTGCACTCAGCTAAGCACAGCTAAGCAGGAGGTGTGTCTGATGCTGCTGAGCGTGTTTTAGCGAGTTTAAGAAAAGGTGAGCATGCCCATGGTTGGGGGAATGTCAAAACTACAGAGCATTGTTTACACTAGCACCGCAGGTTTTCGTAGTATGCTGCATTGCTTAGTAAAAAATTAAAAAAAATAGCCTGGGAAAGCTAATCATGAGAAATGACTGATAAGCCCTGTTCAACAGACACTGGCCAGTTCAAACCCCAATGATATACCTATCAGGTGGAATGCAGCATAATGAGCTAATCACACAGGCTGCAATTGCAGCACACCACTATAAAGTATGCAAACACCCTACAATCTGATTTTGCCACATATTCTGCACCATTGGAGTACACACTTGGGAATTTTAACTGACAGAATGCTAGGGGTAGGTGCTGCTCTGCTACATCTGTATGTGCTTAAGGCTGAGGTCAGTGAAGATGATGATGCTGACAATAGGCCCAGACTGAGAAGGAGAAGAGTGTTCAGGCCAAGGGTGACCTTCCAGGGGCTACATGAGCTGGAGATTGTAAAGCACAACAGTGTGGACAGGGACATACTGCAAGAACTCACCGAGCTCTGCCATCCTCAGTTCAGACCCACAACCAACAGAGGGGAACCCATTCTAGTGGAAACAAAGGTATTTGCAGCCCTTAGAATATTAGCTACAGGTACTTTTCAAAGACCTACTGTGGATATAATGGAGATCTCACAGGCATCTGCATCCAGGGTACTCCACCAGTTCCTGGATGCCATGCAAGCACATGCCAGTGAGCACATTTATTTACCCCACACCCCTGAGGAGAGGGTCAGCAATATTAATCTCTTCCACTGTGTAGCACACTACACTGAGGTACTGGGTGCCATTTACTGCATTCATGTGCACATCAAAGCACCATCCAGTGAAGAGGGTAGCGTCTACGTCAACCACAAGGGGTATCACTCCATCAACTGCCAGGATGTGTGCAATGCCCACGGCATTATCATGAATGTGTGTGCTGGCAGCTTTGGCAGCTATCACAACTTCCACATGTGACATGCCTCACAGCTGGGACATCCCATATGGCCATCTACTGGGAGATGCTGGCTACGCACCAGAACTGTGGATGATAACACCCATCAGAAATGCACACACACCTACTGAAGAATGCCATAATGAGGCACATGCATAAACTGGGAACATCATAGAGCATGTGTTCAGACTTCTCAAGTCATGGTTCCACTTCCTTGATATATCTAGTGGAGGCTTGCAGTACTCTCCAGCCACATGTGCACACATGTTCACATATGTGCCATGCAGCACAGTATGATCCTGCGGAAACAGCTGCGGCAGGAACATCACAAGGAAGGGACACACAGCCCCCCACCAGTGCCAAGGTCCCCACAGCAACAGGGGGACTCGGAGGAGGAATCCCCTGAGCCTATATCTCTAGGCAGATGTAGGCATGCCCAGTATGCCCTGGCCTTGGATAAAGAGGCAACACATAGCACATGCACTGGAAATGTAGTGTCCTAGGAGCTGACATCTCACTCCAACTCACATATATAGTAAAAAGGATTCCAGCCACATCACACAACCTGTACCTTACCATGTATTGACAGTTTACTGCATGCATCAGAGAGAGACAGCCCTGAAGCACTGTAATCTCAACTGCTGCAGGCACAAGGTAAGTCACTCTTCTTTACAATAAATGAATGGGGTAGTAGACTGTGGTAGAATATGTATGGACCTGCCACATGTATGCAATGGAACAGAGTGGGCCACCAGGATAGGTGCAGACAACTGACAGCTGTGTGGGAGAACAGGAACTCTCTGTCTAATACTGGCCGGCCCATAATATTCTGTAGGCCCCAAGCCAGCAAAACCCACTACACTATGCAATGGAATGACATATAGCAGGGTCACAGGACAGATGCTTGACTGTCAGTGCTAGAGTTCCCTCCCCCCAACACACCTGTGTCTCCATACAACTGATGTCACAGTATTTTTCCAAGGTAACAGCAGCAGACCACACAATCCCTGGGCTGTCGCAATCAACCTGGTGACGTGTACCATGTTCCAATATGCTATGTTCGTCTGTGGTTAATAGTGTCAGGAAGTAAACTGCACTGTCTGGTGACTGTTGTGGGTTAGTGGATAAGAACATTACCATGGTTGATGGGGTACATGGTTCGAGACTGGCTGCACCTACTGTTTTGCATGCGAGCTACACCTATGGTAGGAGTTCTACTGACTGTCCATATGTATGTGTTTGTTACTGCAAGAAAGCTGGACAAAGACAGAGACAATGAAGGGACAGGGGGCCACAGATATGGACAGTACACAGACCTGAGTAGTCTAGATGGTGGCTAGTACAGCAGCATGTTGTAACAAGTCAGTGTAGCACCAGGAAATTAAGACTGTCATGTAACTGTGCCAGTACTTACAACTCCATGGACACCATCCATACTTCACAAATGTACAGAGTTTAGCAGAATGTCCACATTTATGGCTCATATATCTGTTCTGTTTCTCATAGCATTGCAGTTTTCTGGCAAACTATTGGCAAATCAATAAAGGTTGTTGTGAGAAACTAATAACAGACAGTTGAGATGCAGACTTCATACCCATTGGAAAATCCATGCTAATACAAAACTATTCTACCAACTGTCTAGGTTTGTAAGAGCAATATTAAAATCTTGTTCCCATGTCTGGGCCTATGTCTTACTGTTATATAAAGCTCTGTCCAGATTAATGGCTGTAAGAGTTTGAGAGGTATGGGCAACATGAAGCCTTATAATAACAGTACAACACAAACCATCTGAGGATCAGAGCAGATGGATGATGCACAATGCTGGACAACCTGCAAAACAGGTACAGTCAGAGGTGTGTAGTCCATAACCCTGGTGTTACATCTCTAACCCCATTCACAGGATACCTACAACTGCATAGAACAGCAATTGTGGACAAAGCCAGGAAATGGAACAGAGCAAGACAAACCCCACATATAAGGGGAAGTAGGAACTACTGGCCAGACAAATATAGAAAGTGTAGAATAGAACAGTTCATGTTATAGCATGGGGTCTCTGCAGTGTATGGAGTCAGTAATCCAAATGTCTGTCATCAGTCCCTCACATCAATCTATAATGATCTGCTACTGACATACCAAGAAATCACAAATTCTATGTAAAATGTACCAGACATATTATGCAAAACTCTTTTCAGTCCAATACATTCTGTACACACCCTAGACATGGGTCAGATATTATGGACAGCACACAGGCAGAAAATCCCTCAGGCATTATATCAGGGAGGTGCTGGACTGTTTCATCAGGTTCAGCAGACAATTGGCTGCAGCATGAATAATCTTGGACTGGAGTACAGGTAGGTCTGGCCTGGAGTCCCATCGTAATTAATGACAGTCATACTGGACATGCTCCTACAGTTAGCTAATTCAGTCCATGTCTAAACACACATCTGACTATAGAACTGTGATGTCCATATATTTCTGTGCATACAGACAGCTATGTATTCCTTATCTGTCTCTCCCTATCTCTATCAGACATGATTACCCTTATTTATCTGTATGTGGCACATATAAGATATATCTGGGTCTGAGTTTAATATATATATATATATATATATATATATATATATATATATATATATATATATATATCTGAGAGAGAGACATCCAGAAAGTCATAGTGTAATGTAGTGCTGCAGCCACTTGTATATCAAGTGTAACCAGTGGTGCATGCAAATAGAACAGTGAGCTCTAGTGTGTACTAGTAGTAGGTAGGTATGGGTTCTAATCTCACATCAGCCACCTTCTGTGTATCTGTGTCTGTGTATATATTCCACATACAGCAGAATATACACGCCCAGTAGGCCTATGTCTGTACAATGGTCACTCATTCTATGGTCCTGTAACTGATGTCCTCCACAGCAGTGGCCTCCATGTTAGCAGTTACTGATGTCATCCACCCCAACAGCAGTGGCAGACACTATCTAAATGCAAAAACTTTATGGTGCAGGTGATAACTACATTGCATTATAGTGTATACAGCTAGATGGGTAGTGGTTCTAATCCCAGCAAAAGCAACTCAGTGAGTATGTGTGTGTGTGTGTGTGTGTGTGTGTGTGTGTGTGTGTGTGTGTGTGTGTGTGTGTGTGTGTGTGTGTGTGTGTAAATTTATCCCTTGCAGCTGTGTGTATTTCTTGCCTATGTGTGTGCAATGCCAATACATTTTAAAGCTTGTGCCTAAATGTGAACCTCCCATTGGCCTACTTTACAGGGCCTGCTGATGTCATCCACCTTAGATGCACAGTTACACACTCTCCAGGCATATAAGCTCTGTGGCACATGCGATAAGTACAGTACATAGCACTATAGTGTATACAGCTAGATAGGTAGTGGTTCTAATCTCAACAATGGTAACTCAGTGTAAGTATATCCTCCTGCAGGTGTGTATATGTCTTGCCTCTGTGTGTGTGCAATGCCAATGCATTTTAAGGCCTGTTCCACCCTGTTAATCCCCCTCATTTGATTACTTTATGGGGCCTGCTGGTGTCATCCACCTTAGATGCACAGTCAGATACTCTCCAGGCACAAACGTTCCATCCTGCATGTGATACATACATAGCACTATAGTATATACAACTAGATAGGTAGGGGATCTAATCTCAACACCGGCAACTCTGTCAGTGTGTGTATGCATATCCCCTTGCAGCAGTGTAGCTGTCTTCCCTGTGTTTGTCTGCAAAGGTTATACCATTTTAAGGGCCTGTGCAAACCTATTAACCCCCCAGCAGTAACCTTTACAGCACCTGCAGATGTCTTCCACCTGAATAGTAGTATCCTACACTACAAAAACATATAAGCTCCTTGGTGCATATGATATGTATGTAGAGCTATAGTATGTATAACTGGACAGGTAGGAGTTCCATTCCTAAGAAGGGCAGTTTGTGAGTGTGTGTGTACATCCCCTTGTAGCAATGTGACTGTGTTAGGGGTAACACCTGTCCCACCATGCAGGTTGCAGTCCTTGTTTGGGCAGGTATGTCTTGTGAAAACAACTAAAACAATACATAGGTCGCAAGAGTGTAGGACAACAAACATTTCCAAAATGTCTGTAATAGTTGCATAAAGCAGTCATTTTACATCGGAAACACCTTAGTATTCTGACACATAGTGTAAGTTAAGGAAATACTACAAGAATAAGATGTCATATTGGCAGAGCAAGAGAAGTCCTATCATTTGCACTTGCCATGGGTATGGTTTATCCTGCCAAATCTCATGATACTACATGAAGTGTTCCACATTGGGAATTTATTAAGATGGCATCCCTACTCTGTGTTGCCTATGTGTGTGCAATATGTATGCATTCTGAGGCTTTGTGAGTAGACACTGTCCCTAAATAACCCACATGTATCTAGGCATGAATGCTAACTGCCACCACCAACATTTGTACGTACTGACTAAGGCTGTGACAACTTTTAGTTGTGTGCTGTCTGTCATTGACCCACCAAATGATGTTAACACACTGCAACAGGGTTTTACATTGGATACAGACTGGTCTCAAGCTAAATGCACAAAACAGTACCATTACACCATACGACAAGGACATGGACCCACTGTTTGCCACATCATTGGTAACCTGATAAACACACAACCTGTGTTGAGAGACCTCGGTACTCAGTTTGATAACAATGTCGCATTCAACCATCATGTAGTGGCACTGGCAGAAAGGCCCTGTATGTGGTTCAACTCAAAGGTAAAGGGAGTGCATCCAGAAAAAAAGGTGGACATTACCTCTGTATAGTCCTCAGTCAGTAGACCAATAGTTTAGTATAATGGTCTGTCTGATATGTACCTATCCAAACATCTGCACTAACTGGAAAGGCCATGGTAATACACACAAATATAATCCATGGCCTCCAACACATGTCCAATGCAGACAGCCTGTAATCAGTAGTGCCCAACTTGGTATCAGATAGGATGGCCAGAGGTGGGATATGGCACACCTACAAGGCAATGTTGGACACCACCCTTCAACAGCTGCCCCATATATGTGAGTGTAATTCCTCAGGTATTACCAGCACAATAGACCTGAATCTGATATGCAACATCAACAAAACCTGCCAGAGAGACAGGTTTGTCTTCCAGAGACTGCCCTGCCACAGAAATGCACTTCCCATACATGTCAAACAGATAACCATGCAGTCCATCAAGTGTAACTAGGATGGGTGGATGGGATACCACATATCTGTCCCAGGGGTCCCACCTGTGTCCCTCAATGACAGGGGCAACAGGTGCTGTTGATGATTCCGTTGAAGATAAACTAATGGCTAGGCTTCTAAGGGCCTCTTGGCCAATAGTCTAGTAACCTTGTATGCTCCTAGGTTTACCATTTATGGGCCTGTGTGCTGTGTTGGACTGTGCTGTTAAGTGTCCATTCCCATCACTGCCATCTACTGTGGTGTGTCCCCTATGGGAGACATACCAGTACCATGTCATACATCTACCATCCGAGAAATAGATAAGTGGTACCACAGGTATACGGGGACAGTCCAGCAACATCTGTGCAACACAGTTACAGACAGCACTGCAAACATGTTGTAGGGTATTGCCCTTGTGAGTGTCCAACATCTGCAGCACACAGATGTTTTCAGAATGTGTACATGTGCCTGATATATGTGAACCCTCTGCCAGACAAATGTTGATGTCTGGAAATCAGTTGGACGATATGTAATGGTCTTTTCCAGATTGTGGAGAATCTGGCTGTCACAGGCCAGACACCTCAGAAAATAGTTATGGTACTTTAATATCTGTTATTGTATTCATTCCCTCATGTTGCATGCTCAATATGCACACTCAGTGCTTAGGGTGAGCCTGTGTCCACCCACCACTACTGGCTATAACCTGCTGTCCTGCTGTAGGGGATCAACAGGTATGCTAGCCGTAGCTGTCTGGTGATGATATACAGGTGTTGAGTGCATAGTGACCTAGCTAGACTATGTCAGGAACAGTAAGGGACACCTGAACAATGTTTGAACTATGCCCATGTGACATTCACAGCTTGAGAGGAACAGACTGACAGTACATCATGTGATATGGCAGCTGTATTCACTACTGCTGACTGTCACTATTGTCTAATACACAATCCAGTCACATTTGTACATGAGCTGACCATTGCTGGGGGAACTCAGGGGCCAGAGCTGTGATCTATGTCACAGCAGACAGAACCAAAAGGGAAGCCTGTAGCTACTGGACAGCTGAATAACAGCAACATATAATTCCAAGATATTTACCTCAGACCTCTATTGTGGTAATCTCTATTTCTCATGCCTGCATCCCCCAACTGCATCCGATTACATAGAGAATACTATTACATATCTGGTATAGTGCAGTATTTATTTATTTATTTATTATTTATTATAAATTTATAGCACATTTATAATAAATAAATAAATAAATAATTGCATCTGATTACATGGAGAATACTATCTATAGCCAGTACTCCTTTATGTGCAGAAATCCTGTGGTACAATGCTAGGATAGCACAATCTGTCAACATAGAGAAAGTCACAGACCTGTGTACCATAGGCAGCAGCTTGCTTTTTTAAGTAATGCTCATGAACAGCTGATTGCCTGTGCACCAGTCTGTGGCTCAGACTTGCAAAATGCATTCAGAACAGCTGGGTTGCACTGTCATTAGCCAAAGTCATGGCAACACAGTGCTATATTTGAAGCCTTCATGTAGGCCTTGACCCTTTTCCTGGCCTGTGAGAAGGACATTATCGAGGTGTGGGAACTACAGCATTACATCTGGTAGGTTGAAATACTGTCCATGATTTGGATTTATGTGGTATGTCCACAGTTTTGCATGATATGTTTAGACATTGTGAACAGACTTTCTGATTATGTGGCAGTTTACTATTTAACAATGTGGGTTGAGGTCAGTAAGTAGACAGACAGATGTGAGTGTCATACATCATTTGCATCAGAATATGCATGCTGCTGCAGTAGCTGCTGGTCTATCAGCTGTGTATGATTGTACGGGAAGACTTTGACACATGTCCCTGTCACTTGACCATTCCCCCCACCCTTTATGCAGGGGTGTTGTTTGGATTCCCTGTTCTAGATGTTTGGAGGGTATGGTAGGTCTGTAGAAGATAGCTGAACATTCTGAGGCATATGTTGCAGGCTGCAGCTGCTGCATTCTGCCTGGGAGCCATACGGGGGATTGCGAACATATTGTGGGACAGCAAGCTGTATATGTGAGTGAGGGAGCAGTGTCAGATCTGTTGTCACAGCATAGCCAGGATGAGGGTACCCATAACAGTCCAGGTGAGGCATGTGCCTCTGGTACATATGTCATGTAATAGTGCCATCCAGAGAGTGGTAGGTGACATTTAGGACACCTATACATATTTATGAAGTGTATCCCAACCTAGAGGCCTTTGAGGTGCTAATATGGGTGGCAGTGACTATAGTAGCAGAAAAAAGTTCTGCTCACAATTGAATGGCTCAGTCATTTCATTGTTCCAACAACTGTGTACTTGACATGCAACACACTGGAATGGAAGCCAGGACTGTGGAGGGACAAATGTTAAGCATGCTAGGACTGTAACAGATTGAGCTATGGAGTCAATACTATATCAGGTGTATTTGCAAGACATATATGCATATAGTCTGTTACACAGGATTGGCATGAACATGTGTGATTGGATGTGTATAACGTGTGACACTGAAATGTCTGTCATAATTTTATAATCTCAATGTGTACTGACTAGCCGGTACCTCAGCACATAACATAGGTTATGTGACAAGTGTGCCAAATGTAGGTGGCACAACTGTGGACATTCTGCAACAGTCTGCAGTTGTCATCTCTACTGGATATCCTAGGCCTCACGTACATCCATCAACATTTATTTGTCTGTGTACTGGTTTGGTGTTTGTATCACAGTCCCAAGTACATTGTCATTTGTCCCATTATATGTACAAGCAGTGTGTCACTAGTGATATGTTTATGGAAACACCTACTACTTCTCAGAACTGAGTGGCCTAGTTGGCTAACACACTATGCTGTAGTTGACAGGTTCCTGGGTTTTAAACTTGGCAGGGGCTGAATATTTTTCTGCTGTGCATCACTGATAAACAGGATAAGTTTATGGAAACAGCTGTTAACCTTCTAAGCTGAGTGACCTAGTGGGCTAATGCACTATGCCATAACTGACAGGGTCCTGGGATCAAGACTTGTCAGGGTGATAATTTTGCTGATGTGCAGAACAGTGTCAGACAGACAGAAGGTGATTAAAGCAGTTTTATGCAGATTTAAGTGGGTTTGTGTGGGTTTGCGCAATGCACCGCAATACCAAGTGGGGCTTAGCCCAGCTTAATCCCGTGCGATTTCCAAAAAAAGAAAAGAAAAAAGAGGTGATAGGAAAGTGGTGAAATGGGGGCAAGCAGGGGGAGAAACAATATGAAAGGTAGGTAGGGATGTGCAAGGCTGGTGTAGGAAAGGACCATAGCTCTCCATTTCTTGTACAGCAACAGCCGTGCTTGTTGTGGACAATTTGGAGCCTCACATCCCAGAGGGAGGGATGTGGGAAACATAACTTTGTTGATTAATTGCTGTGATGATTGATTGATGGCAGTGTAGATGTGGGCAAAATGGAGAGCTATGTATGCAGCAATATTTTTTTTTGTGGGACAGATGCCCATTTTTTTTTTGTAAGGAGAGAGTGGGATGTTGGGGAAAGGATATATAATAGGTACGTGTGGGGAGTTAAGTTGGGTAGGAGAGGTAGCACTTGCAAACAGGCAAGACAGACAAGACAGCAGACAGGGGCAGTGTATGACACATCAGGGGGTAAACACCTTGGATGGGGAGGGTGTTGTGCAATAGAAGGACCAACTGCCCCAAGACAGCAGCAGTGGGACTGAGCTTTCCACCCACAGGCAGTCACCACTGTTCCTTTACAGCCCCGAAGGTGGCTGTGCTGGGGGCTGAGTGCCAGAGCCGGCCTGCCCCTCCAGGTGCACCAGTCTGCCCTCGATCTTGTGCAGTCACTTGTCTATATCACTCTGAAGAATCCTGCACACCATCCCTGGGAGCTGTAGCCATGTGACCACTCCCTCTCCACACCTACACCCAGGGGGGAATGGGCTCTGTCCCCTGATGCAGTCCCACCCATGGATGATGCAGGACTAGTGGAGGAGTCAGCTCCAAGTTGGTTCCCAGATGTGCTGGGACCCAGTGCCATGGCCAAATGAGGTGAGGTAGGTGGATCCATAAGTACCAGCCTACCCACTTGTGCTATGGTGTTGAAGTTTTGGTCAATGTGTACAGGTAAGTCATGCACAGAACATTTAAACATCAGTTATTACAACATGCATGGGTGTTCCAATTAATCCAGAACAATAAAATTGCATAGCATACAGAACACAACAATAAATGTGATAACAGTCAGTATTGTAACAGCATGCCAGTAACAGTTATGGCAAAAGGCCAACAACATTGGTATTTCAACAAGGTATGTTAGTTTGCAACCATTGTAATATGTAACAATAATAAAAGACACGGCCCAACATAAGGTTTTGAGAACAACATATGTGAAATTGAAACCATACCCATATTATAACCATAATAATATTTGTGATACAGATAAGGGTTGGGGAGAGAGAGAGAGAGAGAGAGAGAGAGAGATTCCATTAACAACAGTATAGGCTTATATTTATTGCAACAGTGCTATTCTATACTCTGCATGTCTGCCCTCACTTTTATGTCTACTAGTGCCCTATATTATCACCAGACATTCACAGATGCACCAGGCATACAGTTGTAACAACAATAAACATTTTTTTGTCTTATTAACATGGAATAGTAGTGTACTTGTGGACATTTAATAAAGTGTTATCACCTTGCTGAACAATGCTGTTTACACACTAGTACATCTGGACACACAAACGAGTATACCATTGGAACAGCTACTACAAACAATTTATTTACCTTTAATTCCTGTGGTGAGAACAGCTGTTAATAATGCATAACTGTTTCTATACATATTCAGTAGTACTTGTCTGTTTCTAAAAATATATTGTAGCACTTGTCCCTGGATTTGAACCCCGGTCTGTGTGTGTGTGGAAAAATGAACAACATACATATCATTTAGCAATTTGAGCTACTGAGCCACTGCTGTGTGTTAATTGACTGATATGTGCCTACAGCTCACCTGGTAACAAATTCTGACCTAGTAATATAGGTATAGTGTCACACAAGACTGCAGTGACATTTGAACACACATGCATGAGATGCATGCATGACAGAGATAGTAGGTGAACTGTGTATTACTACTTGGAATGCAGGTGTACACATTTAACCCCTGGTGTATGGGAATATGTGTGATGTGTACAGACCGTATTGGGGTGCTGTGTTGGCTACCTGATCCATATACAGTTGCAGATGGTATATTTGCAGTCTACAGATATTACAGTTTCATACTTGCCTGCATCAGCATAACTAATTTCAGGAATGCATATAGCTGAAATGCAAAGGTTAACACAAGACACTCCTGAGGAAACACACTATAATACCTTACACATTGCTATTCAAGGTTCAGATCTTATAGTGCTGAACAAATACCATTGTGTCATATATCTTGTAGTACAGTTCCTCATCTACACTTTAGCAAAACAGTTGTTTATCAGCCAACCTTCAGTCACTTCATAGTATTATACCCATGTTTTCCTCGCAGCACTTGTAATACACAATTTCTTTACCAACAAGCCCAAAATGCACACAACATTTGGCACAAGAAACCTTTATTGAGGGTGACATGAAGCAGTTAGTCTTTTTATTGTTGAACACTTTACATAATGCAGGCATTGAAAGACAGCTATTCCACAATGTATGCACTACTAACTTTATTTCTCTAACAATTCTGACTGCAGGTGTACTTTATTTTCTGAAATGTATGAATGCAGATGATTTATTCCCTTCACATCATGAATCCAGCTGTACTTTATTACCAGATCATTATTAATACAGTATGCACTTGTTATTCCTTAACATTACTAATACAGTAGTAAATTGCTTTCCTTAACATTATCAGGTTTCATGCTTCCATGTGTATTGAACTGTACCTGGCATTACTCACTTATATCAGTCCAGGTCTATGAACACATTCATTGCAGTACACTTAAAACAGAATATACCTATTAACAGTTACTACTGTACTCTTTCTTAATTATATTACTATATATTGCAGGATATATCTGTACTCACCACACTGTGAGCGCAACCTGGCCAGCCACCCTACATGGGCCTCCAGGATGTGAGCTCTCTCCTCTGCAGCTGTGGGGAGAGAAACACACCATTATGCATACCTGTCTATCAGATATTCAAACTAGACGTTGGTGAATCAATGCTTCCTATCCTTACAAACTTGTGGGGCATTGTCGTCCAGAGCATCTTGGATGCACCAGGCCAAGAGTTCCCCCTTCTTACGCTTCAGGTCATCGTAGTGGTAACACACCTGCTCACCAGTGCAGAGGATGCCAATTGCAGTGGTGAGGTCACATGCCAGCTAGTCCCAGGCCTCAGATTTGTATTTGGACCCCTGGTACTGGCCCTGCAGCAGCCAGATGGCATGGTCTTTTATGAGGAGCACAACCATGACCCTGGACTCCAACATGCCCCACTGCTGCACCTGGAAGCGTGCACCCTCTCTAACTCCTGCCATAGCTCCTGCATGGACCAAAATCCAACAGGTTCTGGCTGTATTATCATCTGTTCAGCTTAAATGAGGCTGTTTTCCTGGCCTTTGCCACCATTGGACCATTTTTAAAAATGCTAAGCGAAACGCATCACCGCGGAAACCCGCTAAGCTTAGCTGAGCATTGCTTAAACAGGCAAATGCTTATCACTGCCCAAACCAGCTAAGTGGAGCTGCATGCTGCTAATACTGCTAGAATGGGTCCCATTTAAGCATTGCTTGGCTTGATTTAGCAGTGCTTAGCAGAGCTTAGCTATCGGAAAACCAGATGTTTTTAAAAATAAAAAAAAAATATTGAACGTAATTGTTCAGTAATGATACTTTATTACTATGTGTATTTATTTTACTTTATATCTCCTAGCCTTATTTATTTATTTTATTTTATTTATTTAACATTTGTTAACTGGGAAAGTCTGACTTGGAACAAAGCCAATTTTCAGTGGAGGCCTGAGGAGAAATATGCATTTTAATTGCATTATCTTGGAGTGTAACTTTAATGTATTAGACACTTGTGTGACTGGGGCTTTTATCGTCAGGTCTCCACTGAAAATGGGCTTGTGGTCCAGCTAGACTAACCCGGTTAACAAACGTCAATGTATACAAAATTAAAATAATATATTTTTATAACATTTTCCTATGTCATGCAAAAGCTGAATGGGCTGTCTGTGTATATGAACAGTGCACCTACATGACTCTAAGAGTTGTCAGTAGAATCAGCCTGTGGCACAGCTTCTGCATTTCCAGTGATACTTTCAGCCATGTCAGCCAGCAACAACACAAGACAGCAAAGAAATATGGTAAAACAAGTCCTGCTGACTGTAAAGCTGTGCTCAACCACAAACCAAGTAGTATGAACAAAAATGTAGAACACAGCATCACAGCAAACCAAAAAAAAATGTGGTAAGAGGTCAACTTTTAAGAGTTTCTAGGCTCCATGACCAGGAAAAGAATTTGAAACAACTATGAGTTCCACTAGTATGGAATTTATAGAATGTGACTATAAACCTTTTGAAGTTAGTAAAGCATGTGAAAGGGTCACGTTAGACAGACAAAGTAGTGGACGCCTGTTTTTTTCACTTAAGAAAACATAAGAAAGACTGCCCATAATAATAGTTATAGCAATGTAGCTTATTGTATGACTTTTAGTACTGGCAGCATAGATACAAAATATTATTACAAAAAACTGGCATATTTTATCTTCTGACCCTATTTTATGTGAGTTTGTTAGTGCAGCCCCAAATTGTGTTTATAAAAATAAAAAATCATTAAAAAAAAGCTTTGTTTCCCTAACGCAAGTAAACTACAGCAACCTAGTATTAGAACAACTAGTTTTGGCACCTCTATCTGTGGTAAATTTACTTTTTGTAAATACATTGATGTATCCAATACATTTATGCAACTAGACAATGGTAATCATTATATTTTTAAAGTTAAAGCTAATTGTGACACTAAAAACTTTTAAATTTTATATAGGAAAAACTAATAGGTGACTTAAGGAACGAATTAGAGACCATTATTATTGTGCCAATAAGGGCCATAGTTATAGTGCTTTAGCTAAACATATACTAGAGAAAAGGTTTGGTTTAAGTTTATAGCAGTAGAAGTAATTTATGAAACTTTTAGGTTGGGTGATATAACTAATGTCACAGAAGGGAAAGAATTAAGATGGATTAGCACATAGAGGTACAGGTTTGAATGAATCAGTATCTCTTAAGCCAGTTCTAAAAGAAAGAAAGTTTCTTAAATAAGTATACTGCTAGATGTGTTTTTATGGCAATAGCCTTTTATGGTTTCTGTCTTAAAAGAAAGCTGTGCCTTTAAATTTTTATGGCTATTGTACTTGAATGTTTATTATTGGTAGATATTTAATTGATTGCATTTTAAATATCTGAGATTTTGCTGATTTTTTGGGTCTATATTAGAACACCGAACATTTGAAATGTCGAGTGTTCTAATACTGACCCAGTTTCAGCGAACGCTGAAAATATCGAAGGAACAGGAAACTGAGTTCTTTCCTGGGGAAAGAATTCAGTTGCCTGTTTCTGTTGCTTCGGTATTTTCAGCGCTCTGGTGGAAAGTTATGGGTCTGGTTCAGGTAAGTGTGCGATTGTGTGGACATGTGGGTTAGGGTAGGTTAGGTGAGTTAGGGTTAGGGCGCGGGTGAAGTGACAGTGTGATAGACCTTAGGGTTAGGGTTTGGGTTAAGGTAAGTGGATAGTTAGTGGTGTATGTATAGTTTAGTGTAGGGTTAGGTGTAAGAGTTTAGTGTATGTGTGTGGATTGCTGTTTGTTTGGTGTGCTTGTTTTGTGTGTATGTGTTTTGGAACAGCAATTTTTTTTCCCTAGGAAAAAATTCACTGTTCCGAATTTTCGATATTTTTTTTTTCGATTACTAGGGTTTGATATTAAAACACTCAACATTTTGAATGCTCTGTGTTCTAATATAGACCCGATTTTTTGTATGGTCTGAAGAATCGATTTTATCGTGAAAGCGCTCACCTGTGTTCGAATAAAAGTCTATTTGGATTTTACACTGGTCTTTGCCATCTGCTTTTTATTGGTTTGTTGTGGTGCTGTGTTCTACATTTTTGTTCATATTATGAATTCATGTTTAAATGTGTAGACAGGTATACCAATGGCAAGTTTACAGACTGAGAGGGACCTCCCCCATATGGGGAGACCAAAAGACAACCAAGATTGCTGCTAGTAAAGTTTAGCTCCCATCAACAAAAATAACAGATGTTATCCATTCTGTTGAAGAGTGGCAGAATATATAAAATAAAGAGACACTAGGGTTTATGTTGACAATGACTGCTCACAGCAGACAAGAATCAGATGAAATGTCTTTACCATGCTCAGCCTATGCAGAGGGACTCATCAAGGTTTTGGCTTGCTATATCTAGCCCTTTTGAGAATTTGTTTATCCAAATGGAGCCAAAACCTATACCAATTCTGAGCAAGCAATGGACTTGAGAAATAGGATCACAGACCTACAGAGTGATGAACAAAGTGAAATAACACCAGTCTGAGGTCTGGTTCAGGAATGAGAGACTGTGAAAATTGTGCAGGCCAGGCTGCCAGAGAAGCTGCTCTCTTTATTTCTATGTAAAATAGCACAGAGATAGAAACACTTAAAAGAACACACAAAGAAATTGATGGAAACAAATATGTTCCCTCCCCTTGTAGAAATAGACATAGGCATAGAAAATTCAGACTAATAACCTCAGTGGAATACACTTAAAATACTGTACAGCTGCTTAATTGTCCATTTTCACTTTTATTTATATGTTTTGTAATTTTTTTCCCTTTGCCCTTAGCACTACAATGGAAAACAAGAGACATAAGTGAATTTTGATGTACAAATTGTAAAGGTAGATTTTATGTAGGGAGGGCCAACCAGAATGTAAATACAGGAAATAGCAGGGGGCTTTTTTTTAATATTAGGGAGCTGTCACACATTGAAAAATCATACAGTTTGAAATTGCTGATGTTGGTCACATGGCTCAAATACTATGACTAGTCCATAGTTGCCATTCAAAATGAGTGGAGATAAGTGGCCAAATTAGGTTCAAAAAGAGGGCAGAGGGAGGAACAAAGATTAAAAGAATATGACTGATTGGCTGAAGGAGACATAAGGAGACATAAGGTGACAGAGTATGCAACAATAAATGAGTGAGAGCTACTTTCATTTGAAGCGGCTTTAGCACAACATGCAAACAGTTGCATAAACCTAATGGCTTTATTCAGGGAAAGTGTATCAACTGCAAGATGATCTGAGTTGAATGAGTAAAATCTGCTTGGGTAGCTGATGGATCCAAAAATGTACTGAATAGCTTGACAGAGTGAGTATAAACAATTCTAACAAACTGATGTATTGATACTACTGTATAAAGAGTTAAGGCAAGGAACAGGTGATGGGACAGTGTTGTGTTAGATCATTATAGTGAATTGCAGGGAGGCCGCCATGTATGGGTTGGTTACTTCAAAAATCCTCTATGTTCAGCTGCTTTAGAGCATGAGCTTAATTTATGGAAGATTGTAGTATGAAGGGACATGTGTATAGAATTTGCAGAAACAGATGATTCAGGGCTTGTTTGTAAAGGTTTATGCCATGCAAGATGAGTTATATATTGGTGTGCCATTTGTTAAAATAAAAAGTAGACAGCATCCAAATAAAAGTGATGGCAGAGAAGACAAAGGAGATGCAGAGGACATTAACAGTCAAGGCAAACTGGAATATGATGCAAAGAGTTTATGAAATGGGATGCAAGTCAATGAGTTTAATATCATGGAATGTTAAAGGCTTGACTGACAGAAACAAAAAACAGAGTTTGAAGCTATATTGATAAATGTGGGGATATGGGATACAAGTCACAATGCTTCAGGAAACATATCTGAAAAAAGAAGAGCATGAATTATCAACTAAAAAGGCTAAAATGGCAGAGTATTATGCTTGCCATGAAGGAGCGAGGAGTATATTAGTGAAAAATGGAAAAGGAATCCAAGTTGAAGAAGTGTTTAAAGATAGCTGTGGCTACTATGTGTTATTAAAAGAAATGTGAAGAGGTAAACTAATAGCAGTAGCCATGGTATGATTTCCACCAAAGGTCAGGATTGGTGATATCAAACAGGATTTAGGACACTTGGCTATACAACAAAGCATGTTAATAGTAGTGTGGGATTGAAATCTGGTGTGTAATGTGATGGATGTCTTGGGGGTCCTCAGCAAATGAGAATTTCAATGAAGGAAAGTTTCTTGAGGAATATATGAAAGCGTTGGTATGGTGAATGACATGGCACAAAATAATAGAGAATATACCTACTGTTCAGGAAAATATTATGAGATGAAATGCTTGATTGAGTATTCATTACAAAAGGACATTTATATTTGGTAAACTGGGTCAAAACCCTCTCTCTCTCTCTCTCTCTCTCTCTCTCTCTCTTAGTGACCATGATTCCATTTTGATAGAACTTAGAATAGGTGGTAGAATATGTACAGAAATGTACTGGCACGTTTCCTGCTTATCCCTTCAAAAACATGTAATCACTGCTGAGATAGGGAAGATAATGGACATGATAGGGTTGCGATGTGGGATGGGGTGAAGGAGAGGATTAAATGACAGGTAGAAGGAGAAGGCTACAGACATATGGAAAAACAGTAAGACGAGATATCTAAAGATACTGGAATCAGTTACACATGTGCAGGATAAGTGGAAAAATAAGAAACAATGTCTTGAGAAGGCCTAGTGAGAAAAAATAGGAAGGACATGGAGGAATATCTTGATAATCTTAATGAGTTTAGAGCAAAGACCTTGAGGCAAACATTTTTACAGTAAGTCCGAGGATAAGTAGGTTTCTGACTCACAAAATTAAATGGCAAAATGCAGAAGGAATTATAACAGTCCTAACAGACTATTAGAAAGGTTGGCAGGTTAGGGATCCAGATATCATTACAGGGTTAATGGCAAAATGTTACGAGAACTCATATGAATGTGATGCTGAAGTAAGACAAAGGTCACCTGGGAAAGTTTGACTTACCTAAAATATTCCAAATAAATGTATGATTGCCTAAGTCATAAGTGATAATTTAATAAAGATGTTTCTTGTTTAAAATATATCCCAAACAGAAAGTGACACATTAGTATGAACTAGTGCAGGACTGCCCATTTCTGTGGAGCCATGTAAGACTGAAATACTTGGGTGTCTGGATTAAGAAAGATTTGTAAAAAGCAGCTAGAGAAATGTGGGAAGGGATAATGATGAAAATTACAAACAATATAAAAGGAATGGCAAATGTTTAGCAGGGAAGAGAATAACAAAGTTCATGCTTTTAAGATGTTTATCATGTCACTAAACCTGTATGTGTGTCAGTCAGATTATTACAGCCTGGGGAAGAAATGTGCAAAAAAGCTAGTTAAGCAATTAATGGATTACTTTTGAGAGGAAAATCCTAAAAGGATTCAGTAGGTGAAACTAATACTACCAGATGAAAGAGAGGACTAAGTTTCCTGAACCTAGAGTTATATTTTAGAGCTATGCAAATTTAGATTGGCATGTTTTTTGTAGAAAGAGTAAACCTGGGGAGGGTGCGTCTAGATTTGTGACTATGGAGTCATTTGGAAGATTCTGTGGAAACAAATGATAGTTTAAATGTGTTTAAAAAGGACTCCAAAAAGTTATGAAACAAAATAATGTGAAATCATGACAGTCTGTGATATTACCTACAAGATATAAAATGGATAGGGGGGAGCAAAGATAGACAGGAGACAGTATCTGAGTTATGGTGGAGAAGGAATAAATCACCCCAATTTTGGAAACAAATAGCAGATGGAGAGAAGATGAAAAGTTGGCAAAGGTTCAAACAAGACTTTAACCTTACAGAAGGAAACTATGTAGACTATCCAGGGTTAGTCTCCAAGTTTAAGGAAATAAAATGAAAAGCTTTGCTCCAGGGTTTTAACAGCTATAGTCAATGTATTAATTATGGCACTAAATCTCAACATGACAAAGCCAAATATGATCACAACAGCTTACAAAGTGGTCCTGGAGGTTGCTAATTAGAGTGAGATAAAGGCAATTCAAGGGTGGAATAAAGCGACATAGTTATAACAAGAGATCAGTTGGGAATACTGCATCAGTCCTAGGGTATGCAACCAAATCTAGAAGATTTCAAATCTTCACTTCAAAATGCCTTCATAAGTATTTTTATATGTCAAATAAAATTGCTAGCATGTTTCCACATAAGAGCGGAAGTTGCTGGCAATGTAGTTAGGATGTTTTAGGAATGTGAGAATACATCATCTGGGCTTGTAGGGAACTTGAAAAGATTTAAAATGATTTAAAATGCATGGTGGAGAAGATAGGTAATATAACATTAAAGTTTACCAGAGAAGTATTTATATTAAGCTGGCCAAAAAAAATGGAAAATTGCGTGTTAATGCTTTAGTTGCACAATTAATGATAGTAGCAAAGGAAGTGGAAAATTAATTCAGCACCTCATTTCATGAAGGTTAGAAGATAATAAATGAAATTAAAAGTGGGGAATCAAAACATAGACAGTTAAAAAGAAAAAGGGTTTTAACATGTTAGTGCTTTCTATAATAAGAGAAGCTTTTGATGGTCTATATGTGAGGCATATGGCCTTTCTAAGAAGATGATGAGACACAGAGAAGAGACAGGAATACATTAGTGTTTGGTTATAAGACAGTCTTTAAAGCCCTTTAATTCTTTTTGTGAGGAATATTTGTACCTTTTCAAATAGCACTACATGATGTACAAGAAGGTTACAGAATGGGGTACAGTATTCTGCAGCGGGTGTGATAAAAGCTGTGCAAACAAGGCAACTAAGGGTGCAGTTATGTCCCCTGCATGGCTCTCAACTCAATGTAACAGAAGATCGGCAACACTTTTGTGGACAGTAGCAGCTATATGGATGCCAAAGAAAAGGCTATCATCTACAATAACTCCAAGATCTCTTACTGTTTTATTAACTTTTCACTGTTATCTATACACAGTGAATATGGCTTTTGCCAAAGGACAGAATTCTGCATTTATTTGACATTGAAGGAAAGTAATTTCTATTATAACACTCACTTATAATGTTAAGAGCTGTTTGAAAGGAGGTGGCATCAGCAAGGTTAAGGACAACACTCTCCAGTTTGTAGTCATTTGCATATATGGACAGCAAGATGATTGAGTCAGTTCTAACAACTAAAACAACAGATTCCAAAAACGTGTGTCACCAGGACACATCTGGAGTGACTCCAATGATAACAGGAGATGGGTAGAATAAAATCCTCTTCCACTTCCTCTTTTTCTTACCTGATGCATATAGTTATGTAGATAATTGTGGACCAACAGTATTGGGTCTCCATTAATCTTCAGATTCCTGCATCTATGTATGATTCTTTCAAGCAGTATAATGTTGAACTCTGCAAAAATCTCTACGTAAACTGCATGGGTAGGTAATCCTTCATCTAAGCTGACAGTCATAATCTCAAAAACAAATTATGAGGCTAAGTATACAAGATCTACTTTTGGCACACTGGGTTAGGCCATAGTTTCATGATGATTTTGTCTACCTATCCATCCATCCACAACCCCTTTTCCCCTTTTTGCACATGGGGTTGGGGTGTCACTTCAACAGTGACAATCATCTACACCAAGGTTCACACCACTAGAAGGCTAGCCCTACCTCAGCTGTTCTTCCACAGCACACACTCACATGCACACTCACACCTGTGACCAGTTTGGAGTATCCAGTCCACCTATTGTATGTCTTTGGAATGTAGGAGGAAATTGACGCACTCAGAGGAAACCCATGCAACACAGGGAGGACATGCAGACTCCACATTGAAAGCAACCCAGCTGAGAATTGAACCAGAGAACCTCTTGCTGTAAGGTGAAAGTGCTATCCACTGTGTCACTGTGCTGCCTCAGTCTTTGTCTTTCACCTTGCACAACACACTTGTGAAGCTGATTAGTCTGTAATTGTTGGGTTTGTGGAAAAGCTAATTGGTTGACTGGTGTTCTTATATTAAAATGAAAAAATATATATAATTTCTTCCCACTGCCAGCTAACACCAAATTCCTTCTTACTAGTTTATTGATACGAACTAATTGATATGTTTTCCCCTTGTTGACATTTTTTACAATTTGTATGATGTCCCTAAGGTTTGTGACCTCTAGTATTTTAGTGCCCAACTGGTTAACTGCTATTTCTTTTTACTGGTTCTATCTATAACAAGGGCAAATAAAAATAAAAAAAATAAAAATGTATCATATTGTAATGACAGTGTCATTGTCAGATATTTGGAATGCAAAGTTTTAGGGACTTTTGTTGACCTAAATCCAATGATTTTTGATTCTACAGTTTTAGTTTTTTCTAACTTTATCAATAACTCAGTTCCTTAATTAAGGTCTACATGTCTGTTGCGCATTTCATTGAATGAAAAAACATATCTGATCATTTTTGTTCCTTACAACTTAACCATATGTGCTGTTGGAAAATCATAAGTATGGCAAAGTTAAGAATGTGAGTGTTATACCTGAAGAAGTTAATGATGTGTAACACTTGAAACAACAAGCTTGGCTGGAAAAAAATATGTGTGTGTGTGTATATATATATATATATATATATATATATATATATATATCGATCTCTCATCTTATCATCAGATTCATAAAGAATGTGCATTATTGAAGCAATTACCATGTGCATTTGGGAGCATTGACTTTGAATGATGTAAAGATTTCTGTCACCACATGTTCAGGGTAGACTGTGGGTGATAGCAGCTGCGTAGATGGATGTGTGGGCAGATAACTGAATGGAAATCCCAATTAACATCAGCATTTTGTTGATGTAACAAAAATAGCCTCCAGAACTTTTAGTGCAAGTTAGAGTTTTAATATTGCAACATGATGTTGATTATTTTCATAAACGATCTCAGCAAGAGAAATGAAAGGACTAGAATTGACATTGCACTGTAATTTGATGATACTGAAAATCAGATTTTGTACTAATTGTACTAGAGACATATAAAACTAGAAATGGTACTGAGGGCAACAAATAATCCTCCCACATATATAATTATTATAGCAATTTATAACACATTAAAAGCCATGGCATTCAGGATCTACTGCCATATTTCCTTTAGTGTATTTCAAAAACATTAGGCATCAATCTTGGAATTATCACTGAGTTAGACTTATATACTACAAGTATTAAATTACAAAAAATATTGACCTGATCTGTCAGACTATGTCTTAGAACACACAGCCAAGTATACCTAAAAACATTGCAGAACATTGAGTGGAAGCAATGTTTTGATGTTTATTTTTTTTTAATTTATTAACCATGTTCACTTAATAATAAGACACAGTATTTTCATTTCATTGGATTTTTTTCAGTGTACAAGTTAAAGTGCCTGACTATCAGGATAAAACATTTCAGGTTCCAGGGCACGTACACATTTATATATGGCGAGTAGATTTTTGACTTACATGCTTAAAAATCTTTGCAGCATTAAACATTAAGCATAATTGTGCAATATTGCTTAACTCATAGGTTCATAGGTTGGTACTAGGCTATCGGCCCTAGGGCCTATACAAACCTAGCCAAACAATTCCCCGGATATTTCTTCCAACAATATTTACTTCCCTGGATCCCTGTCTAGCAGGGCAACTGACGTGATCCCCGGGGTGAATTTCCTATCTCCCATCCAACCGTCAAGGTTCGTCTTGAAGAGGGCCAAGGAGGCGCTCTGCTTGACATGTATGGGCAGTCTATTCCAGAGTATGGGGAGTCTCTGTGTCAGGAACCTATCCCTCCAGCATGTTTTGTTCATTGTGATGACAAGGTTTAGGTCCCTGGAGCATGTGGCTCTGAGGGATTGGGATTTCTTTAAGTGGAGCATGTCCAACAGCTCAGGGTTTGACATGGCCTTGTACGTTAAGCAGAGATTGCCTCTGAGTAGACAATATGCCACAGAGTTTAGCTGGAGTTTTTTTAGACAGTCAGCATGGGGCACCTGCTTTAGGCCTGTGATTCTTTTAGTGAGGTATTTCTGGGGCCTTTCCAGCTGTTGCAGATGTCTTGTGAGGTACATACCAAATGGGGCATTGTCCTCTATAATGGGTCTAATGAGGGATGAGTACAGTGGGACAATGACCTCCTTTTTTCTGGATGAAAAGCCCTTAGTGATGAGGTGTGCCACATAGAAGGATTTCCCGACTGTTGTGGTGATGTGGTTATCGAAGGTGAGACCACTGTCCACCTGTGTCTCTAAGTCTCTCATCACACTTTCAGTGTTTAGTGTACTGCCACCTATGTGGTAATTCATGAGTACATGTTTTTTCCCAAAGGGGATAACTACATTTCTTGGCATTAAGCTTGAGCCCATGGCTCTGGTACCAAGCATCTGTTTCTGTAAGGCCCTTTTGTAGAATATCCACATCATTTGGGGATTCAATAATTGCTCCCAGTTTGCAGTCATCTGCGAACTTTGTTAGCCAGAGTTCCTTAGTGTTGGCCTATTCTTCAGAGAAGCAAATGCCAAACAAGAGCGGTCCCAGGACTGAACCCTGAGGTACTCCACTTGTCACTTGTCTGGAGCTGTATTTGGAGTCGGCTACTTTTACAGTCTGGGTTCCGTCAGTAAACCAGTTGGCAACCCATCGAGTGACGTAGGAATTTATGCCCAGCTTAGTAAGTTTATCTATGATTCCAGAGTGGGGATGATGTCAAAGGCCTTGGCAAGGTCCAGATAGGCTGTGTGGACCTCTCAATATGCACCAGAGGAAAACATCTGCAAAGGCATGAACATGAAGATGCAATTATTTTATGTGACTCCTTCATCCCTTTATTGACACATAATACAGAGACCTAGAATCAGCAAACTTTGAACATACACATATCTGTGTAGTATGTGAACAGAGAAATAACCAGCAGACTTTTGTTGAGTATACAGCCAAACTTCTATTTAAGGGGTAAAAATAAAACATTTCAGAGCTTTACACATAATACAGAGACCTAGAATCAGCAAACTTTGAACATACACATATCTGTGTAGTATGTGAACAGAGAAATAACCAGCAGACTTTTGTTGAGTATACAGCCAAACTTCTATTTAAGGGGTAAAAATAAAACATTTCAGAGCTTTACTGGAAAAGCTCACCCAGACTCTGTTGCAGTTTGCTGTGAGGGAAAGGTTGCTTTGCTTTTTATTTGTTGTATTCTGTATTGCTTTATTGCCTTTCCCTATTTTGGATACTGTGATTTGTTTTCTTTACACTGTGTTTTACTTGTATTCTGCTTTTAACTGCATATTAAAACTTGAAAAGACACCACAGCTCTTTCTCTTGTGAGTCAGACAGAAATTAGAACAGGTCAAAACACCACTGTCTTTCTAATTGCCTGCCCCTTATTTTAATTTGACCATATATCTAATTTCCTCTCTGCTTTTACTGGTTGGTGTGAGTAAGCACAAAATTATCATTTTGTGAAATCACTCCCCTTCAAATACTTAAATTTACTAGCCATCCTACTGTATTCCATAGTACCAGAATAAAAAAGTGACAGCCCCTTCAGTCTATCTTGCTGTTTTAAAAATAGTGAGTCTCCACTAAAACTTAACTTTTTAGACAGGTAAAACTTAAGTTGCCTACTTTCACATCTAACTCGTCTAGTGCACACTGCAGTGTTTAGGAGAAACCATTTTTTTCATCTTACCTTTAAGCATCTATTGCAAGACCAGCAGTTATTGGAGAGCCCACATTCTGTCTCTCAGTAGTCATCTTGGGATTAGTGCTTCCATTTTCTCCTGATGAGAGAAGGAGTGCAGTTACATTATTTCCTGGAGACTGATGATCACCTGAAAGCTTAATAACTGCTTTATAGGTGACAACTTGGAATATGTGCTTATATTCTGATCCTGGAGAGAGTAGGAGCAGAGTGCATTGATTCCTGACTCTTTCTGGTTGGAGAGTGAGTGTCTGCATCTACCAGAAAAAGGCTACAAGCCTGCAGACCCTTGCATCATCTGGGACAAGACTGGGGATCACCAAACAGGCCGTGGCCTGCTTCTCTTCTTGGGATTGGTGCTAACATTTTGCTTCTGGTGAGAGAAGAAGCAAAGGAGTATTGTATCCCAACAGAGTGAAGCTGTGCTGAAACCAGCAATAGTAGTGGCCAGGCATAGCCATTCATGTGACTCCCCTCTTTTCATCATTCTTGACAAGCTAATTCTTTATTTTCAGTAAGTACTGCTTGATTTCTTCCTAACATTATAATATCTGCCTAAATACTTCATCCTTAATTTTTTAGGGTCTATGTATTAGTTTCCCTTCAAGTGTTTGGTAGTTCTCTGTACAGTTTTTGAGTGACATTTTTCCTGTAAAAGGCTTCAGTATTTAATATAGTGAGCTCAAATCCAGGCATGTCTAAAGGTCAGTTCCCTGTGCTTTCTCCTGTCAACCTGGTGAACTTGGACATCCTGAGGCAATGTAACAACTGCCTCATGTACACAGACAACCCTTTCCTCTTACCTCCTAACACTATGACTTGTTTGAGATGCACATATATAGCCAAATTGGAAGCCAAGCACTCTCCAGCCAAGACTGGATTAGCCAGTTAAGAGGAGAAGGTTAACACCTGCACCACACCACATTCAACACATAGCCCTCCAGAACTTACACCACCACAACCCTCACATAGTAACACAAAACACACACCTACTTTCATGGAGGCTCTCAATAAAAGTATGCCTAAACAGCAGAGACCTCCGAGGCAGAAATGCAAACAACCACCACAGATGTCCCAGCACAAACCATGAGACACATAGCTCACAAAAACAGTGTGCCACTGAACCAGAACCCATAAGGCAAAACAATTTACCCAATCCACTAGTCATAGGTGACTCAATAGTAAGGCACACTGATGTCCCACTCACTAGGTTGAATAAGAAGAAAGTTACGGTCAGCTGCCTGTCGGGTGCCAGGATCCGACACATAACGCACACACTTAGGTCACTCCACAAAAGGTACAAATGTGACTTTGTTATTGTCCATGTTGGTGTGAATGACCTGAGATGTACCTCCCTGGACTACATGAAAAGAGACATAGAGGAGCTCTTGAATCTTGCAGCCCAGGCAGGTATGACCCTAGCTCTGAGTAGCACCCTACCGTCACCGAGAATGATACCACAGTACAAGCAGAAAATTATTGACTTCAACAATTGGCTAAGTTTCTGGTGTCATTCTAAGGGGATCCAGTATCTGTCTGCCTGGGATGACATGATCGACAGACCTCGATGCTTCACAAGAGATGACCTGCACCTGTCACCCCAGGGATTCCAGATACTGGCCAAGGCTCTTGCCAACCTTATAGTGCCTTTTTTAGGCAATATCCTGAAGACAAAATTACCACCATAACAGCTACAAGCAAACAAAATCTGAGGGTTATGCTACTCAATGCTAGAAGTCTAAATCTCAAAATGCACTCTCTTGAAGCACTCCTTAAAATGGAGAACATCGACATCTGTGCAGTGACTGAGACCTGGTTCAAGGCTCTGGAGAGCACCCCAGCACTATCAGGCTATAATTCATACTACACCTTTTGGCCCCTAAACCTGAACCGAAGCACTAAAGGCGGTGTGTCTCCATGTTCATAAAGGATATGCACACCTCCAGACTAGTAGCCCAACATAACACATCAGAGAAACTTCAAGTACAACTAACACTGGGTAAAATTGCAGTCCAGGTTGTAGCCTGCTATAGATCCCCCACCATGTCCCAAGACTCCCACTCCACATTCCTAAACACATTGGAAAATATTAGGGTACAACCTAATACCCTTATATTAGGAGACTTTAACTACCTCCCCATTAACTGAGAAAATTACTCATGTACCAACACACTTGCTCAATGTTTTCTGGAATTCATTAATTCCAAAGCCCTGGACCAACTCATTCTTAACCCAACCAGGGGTACAAACATCCTTGACCTGGTCATTACTAACATGACAACCATTGCTCTAAAGCAGTGCTCAACTCCTCCTGGTCAGATCTGACCACAAGCTAATCACCATGGATATCCACATCCCACCCTCACCCCCCCCAAAGGAAAACACCATAAAAAAACTTCTTCAAAGACAATTTTGAGCTTCTAAAAACAGAGGTGGCTAACTTCACGACACCCATGCAAAAGGAAAATAGGTGTATGACTGCTGAATCATACACCAATGCACTGTATAAGCACATGCATAAGTGCATTGAACGGGCCATACCAAACAGAACCAAGACACTCTCCTCCAAAAAAAGGAGGCCAATCTGGTGGTCCCCCACTATAAGCAAACTCTACAACAGAAGGAAAAAACTGTTGCAGAAAAGGGTGAATTCCCAAGACTTGAAAAACTCCCTTGTTAGCCTCAGCAAAAAACTGAGATTCATCATCAAATCCTCTAAAGCTAGCTACAAAAACAAAATTGCTGTAGATTCTCAACCACAAGACATTCTATAGGTATGTCAAGAATCTACATGGCAATACTCAGATCTGCTCTGAGTTACAGCACAATGGCAATACATATACAGAACCAACTAATATTGCCAACATACTGGCCGACAGGTACAGTGCGAACTTTACCGCCCTTTCACCTCCTAAAGGGCCTATCACAATATCTGAGGAATGCCAAGTCCCTATTATCACAGCAACACAGGTAAAAACCGCACTGTCCAAAGCCAAGAATACAGCTTCCATGTGAATTGATAATATCCCTGGCGGTGTTCTATATGAATTACAAAGTGAAGTGGCACCACACCTGAGTACTCTGTTCTATCACAACCTCATTTCAGGCTTTGTTCCTACTGAATGGCGCACTGTTACCGTCATCCCACTCCACAAAGGGGAGTGACTACAGACCCTGCAAACTACCACCCCATTAGTCTTATGAGTCTGATATGTAAGACTATGGAGACCTCATGCAGTTTGGGTTTGTGAAAGGTAGCTCATCCCTGCTCAACCTGATAGTTTCTTCGAGTCTGTCACCATAGCTGTGGATGATGGCAAGGTAGTTCACACAGCCTACCTAGATCTTGCCAAGGCCTTCGACACCGTCCCTCACTCAGGAATCATAGATAGACTCACTAGCTGTACAGAATTGTACAGAAATTACAGTTTATTGACCATTTGGACAGAGTGTCCGTCTCTTTCAACTTTCTGGTTTAAAAGACCACATCTGCGCTTGTTTCCCATCTTTCCTGTAACTAACCTACTGGGTAGCACTAGAAATCCTTAAAGTGATACAAGCCTTCTAGCTTAGAAGAGAGACTTTGGAGTGATTTAGTATCAGTTTTCTGTACTTTGTTGCTGTACTTAACTGTTTTCTGCCTAAACACAGATTTTCCAGCATTTATTGTGATTTAAAAGCTTGTTTTTTTCACATATTGTACTTATTTGACTGCCTGCACTTTTAAAAAGTTGTTTTTTATTTAAATAATTTGTTTAACTGTTGTAGGCTACACACTAAAGTACAATAGCCTTTTCTGATTGTTTGTAGTCATTTAAAGCTGTTTTAAGTGTATTTTTTTACTGTTTTTGCCTTATCTTTTCAAAAAAAAAAAAAAAAAAAAATTCCTTGGTTCCCGCCTTTCTAAGCAAGTATAGTCCAGTTTTCAGGCTAGTGCTGAATTCAGGGCTGTGATACTAGTTTCTGAGTTGCCCATACCTTACTTGGATAGAAGGAAGTTTCTCTGTTCACCTGTGAGAGAGGGGAGCTTTGAGCAACCTATCTGTCCCTGGAGGAGTGGTTCCAGCCCAGAAGTTAGTAGTTTATTGGCCATTTTGGGCTAATTTCTATCTCTTTCATTACCCTACTATAAAATATGCATTTGCACGGTTTTGCGCACTGGGCAGTGCCAGTTAGCTATGGTTAAATTATTCCCAGCTCCACTAAATCTCCTCTTCAGGTTTTCCCTTGAAACTAGTCTAACTCTCAACCTAAGCACTCAAAAGGCATCTTACAGCACAGCACTTGCTCAGACCTAATAGCAAGCTCTAATATACACTGACACTGATTGCCCAGCAGGGCAAGGCTCTTTCTTCACCCCTCACCAACAAGCGACTAAGCAGCTCACCCTACTATTCAGGCATGACCAAAGGGCGACTTCAGGTGCACTCTCCAGTCCAGCTGTTGAATCTGGGTATCCTGAGGCAATGTTACAACTACCTCATGTACACAGACAACCCTCTCCTCCTACCACAAAACACTAACATATGTGAGAGATGCAATTATACAGCCAAACTGGAAGCTAAGCTGTCTCCACCCAAGACTGGAACAGACAATCAAGAGGAGAAGGTTAACACTTGCACCACACCTCCAACTGCACACAGACCTACTAAAACAGCACTGGCAAAAAATATACATAAACACACAAAATCATACTTGGAGGCTCTAAATAAAAACCTGCAAAGGCATCACAGACTTCCAAAGCAGACACCCAAACAACCTGCACTTCCCGTCACAAACCAGACAACACATAAAACACAAAATCAGTGTGCCGCACAATCACAGCCCTTAAAGGGGATATAACATACCTAACACACTAGTAATAGGTGACTCAGTAGTCAGGCACACTGAAATCCCACTCACTAGGCTGGACAAGCAGAAGGTTACTGTTAGCTGCCTGTCAAGAGCCAGAATCTGCCACATAACAGAAGCACTCGGGTCACTCCAGAACAAGTACAAATATGACTCTGTCATTGGTCATGTTGGTGTGAAAGACTTGAGACGTACCTCCCTGGACTACATGAAAAGAGACATGGAAGAGCTCTCTGATCATGCAGCCCAGGCTGGTATAACCCTGACCCTGAGTAGCATCCTTCCCTCACCAAGAATGATACCTCAGTATAAAGAAAAAATGATAAATTTCAACAATTGGCTAAGCTTTTGGTGTCATTCAAAGGGGA
Organism: Protopterus annectens; assembly: GCF_019279795.1. Lineage (NCBI taxonomy): Eukaryota > Metazoa > Chordata > Ceratodontiformes > Protopteridae > Protopterus > Protopterus annectens. The sequence goes on from NC_056726.1 coordinate 720,021,677, forward strand.
TCCAGTGTCTGTCAGCCTGGGATGACATGCTTGACAAGCCTCGTTGCTTCACAAGAGACGACTTGCACCTGTCACCCCTAGGCTTTCGAATACTGGCCAAGGCTCTTGCTGCCCCCATAGTGCCTTTTTTAGGCAAGGCTCAAACGTCAAACCCATCTCCATAGACTGCACAATTAACAAAAAACAGAGGGTTTTGCTACTCAACGCCAGGAGTTTAAATCTCAAAATACACGTGCTCGAAGCACTCCTCAGTATGGAGAATGCTGACATCTGTGCAGTAACTGAAACCTGGTTCAAGGCCCCAGAGACCACTCCAGCACTACCGGGCTACAACTCATACCACACGTTTCAGCCACAGAACAAAGACCAAAACACAAAAGGAGGGGGTGTATCCATATTCATCAAGGATACCTACACCTCCAGGTTAGTGGCGAAACATGATACCTCTGAGATCATCCATGTGCAACTAACATCGGGCAAATCTGCAATGCAAATTGTGGCCTGCTACAGATCACCCTTCATAACCCAGGGCCACCATTCCACCTTTCTGGAGACACTGGAAAACATGAAGGTCCTACCGAACACCCTGATATTGGGCGATTTCAAATACCCTACCATTCAATGGGAAAACTACTCGAGTACAAATTCCCAGCCCCAGCGCTTCCTGGAATTCATCAACTTAAATGCCCTGGATCAGCTGATAAACTCCCCTACCAGAGGTGAAAACATATTGGACCTGGTCATCACCAGCATGGGCGACAGGTGTTCCACACCAGAGGCCAACCCGTCACTGGTTAGATCAGACCATAAACTAATCACTCTGGATGTCCACACCCCACCACCACCCCCAACTAAGGAAACCACAGTAAAAAAATTTTCTAAATCAAACTTCACCTTACTTAAGACAGAGGTGGTAAGTTTCACAGCCCCCACGCTAAAGGATAACGCTGCCCAAGATGCAGATACCTTTACAAATGCACTCTATGAGCACCTACAAGGATGCATGGATCGTGCCAACCCTAACATAATGAAGACTCACTCCTCTAAGAGAAGGAAACCAGTTTGGTGGACTCCTGCAATAAACAGGCTATACAACAGAAGGAGGAAACTAGATCAGAAAAAAAGCAGATCCCAAGAAGGAAAGACATCCCTGATCAGTATCAATAAGAAACTAAGGTCCCTCATGAAATCATCCAAGGCTAACTTCGAAAGAAAAATAGCCAAGGATTCAAAATATAACCACAAATCCTTCTTTAGCTATGTTAAGAATCTAAGTGACAACTCACAGATATGCACTGAACTAGTGCAAAATAGCACAAAATATACTGAACCTACTGATATTGCCAACATCCTGGCAGATAGATTCAGTGCAAACTTCACCCCCCTCTCACCTCCAAAAGGGCCCACAACAATACCAGAAAAGTGTAGTGTCCCAAAAATCACCGACACACAGGTGAAAACAGCCCTGTCAAAAGCCAAAAACACAGCATCAATGGGACCAGATAATGTCCCACCCTGCGTCTTGCATGAACTACAGAACAAACTAACCCCCCCACCTAAACACGCTGTTCAACCTCAGCCTCTCCACAGGCTATGTGCCCATAGAATGGCGCACAGCAACGGTTATTCCTCTCCACAAAGGAGGGGCCACAACTGACCCTGGTAACTATCGCCCCATAAGCCTGACTAGCCTGGTCTGCAAGGCTGTGGAACGCATCATCATGGAACTCATTAACAAAGACATTGGGAACCTCCAAACACGTGACCCTACCCAGTTTGGCTTTGTTAAGGGCAGATCATGCCTACTAAACCTGGTTGACTTCTTTGAGACAGCCACCAAGGCCATAGACGAGGGAAAGGTGGTTCACACAGCCTACCTTGAGCTCGCCAAGGCATTCAACACCATTCCCCACTTGGGTATTACAGAAAAACTCACCAGCCTGAACATAAACCCCTACATCATGAGATGGGTTGCCATCTGGCTTACAGACAGAACTCACACGGTAAGAATAGCGGGCTTCAGGTCCGACTCTAAACCAGTCACAAGTGGTGTCCCGCAAGGCTCGGTTCTGGGACCCCTACTGTTTGGCATATACTTCTCAGAAGTACAGGCAAACACAGGAGGACTATGGCTAACCAAGTTCACCTGATGACTGCAAACTGGGAGCCATAATTGACTCTCCGGCTGACATGGACATCCTCCAAAAGGGCCTTACTGAGACGGACACCTGGTGTCAAAGTCATGGCCTCAAGATAAATGCCAAAAAGTGCATAGTCATCCCATTTGGGAAAAACAAAACACCCATGAATTACCACATAGGTGGCAGCCCCCTTAATACAGAAGAGGTAATAAGAGATCTGAGGACCCAGGTAGATAGTAATCTCTCCTTTGACAATTATATTGCCAAAGTAGTTAGGAAATCCTTCTATGTGGCCCATCTAATTACTAAAGGGTTCACATCTAGAAATAAAGAGGTTATAGTGCCCCTCTGCTCGTCACTCATTAGACCCATCATAGAGTACAATGCCTCATTTGGGATGTACCTCACAAGACACTTCCAACAGCTGGAAAGAACACAAAAGTACCTCAACAAGAGGATTACTGGCCTCAAACATATGTCCTATGCAGCCCGAAATTCCGGCTGTACTCAGTGGCATATCGCTTACTCAGAGGTGATCTCTGCCTGACTTACAAAACCATGTCCAACTCAGAATTGATGGACATGCTCCACCTAAAGAAATTCAAGTCACTGCGAGCCACACACTCTAGTGAGCTAACCCTTGCCACAGCAATAAATAGAACATGCTGGAGGGATAGATTCCTGTCACAGAGACTTCCCATACTTTGGAATAAAATTCCAAATTACATCAGGCAGAGCCCCTCATTAACACTCTTCAAGAGAAACCTTGACGAGAGGATGGGTAACAGAATATACACCCCTGGGATCACTTCATTGGCTTTGCTTGATAGAGGATCAGTTAATTAATCAATGGGGCGGCGAAAGCTGACACACTCTGGCTAGGCTTATAAATGCCCTCGGGCAGATAGCCTTGTACCTACCTATGAACCTATAAACTAGGCATAAACCCCTATGTCATAAGATGGGTTGCCAACTGGCTCACTGATAGAACCCATACTGTGAAAGTAGCGGACTCCAAATCTGACTACCGACCAGTTACAAGTGGTGTCCCACAGGGATCAATCCTAGGTCCTCTCCTGTTTGGCATCTACTTTTCTGAAGTTCAAGCCAACACAAAGGGACTCTGGCTGACCAAGTTCACAGATGATTGCAAACTGGGAGCCATTATTGATTCTCCAGCTGATGTAGACATTCTACAAAAAGGCCTCACTGACACCAATGACTGGTGCCAGAACCATGGCCTTAAGCTCAATGCCAAAACATGCATTGTCATTCCCTTTGGGAAAAATTATTTGCCCATAAACTACCACATAGGCGGTTGTCCACTAAACACCAAAGGTGTGATAAGAGACCTGGGGACACAGGTTGACAGCAACCTCTCCTTTGATAACCACATTGCCACTGTAGTCAGAAAGTCCTTCTATGTTGCACATCTCATTACAATAGGTTTCTCATCCAGGCAGAAAGAGGTCATAATCCTTCTCTACTCGTCCCTCATTAGACCTATTATAGAATACTATGCCCCATTTGGTATGTACCTCACTAGACACCTGCAACAACTGGAAAGGCCACAAAAATACCTCACTAAGAGGATCCTAGGCCTTAGACACATGCCCTATATGGGCAGACTCAAAAATCTCCAGCTATACTCTGTCTCTTATCACCTACTTAGAGGTGATCTCTGCTTGACCTACAAAGTCATGTCTGACCCAGACCTGCTAGATATGCTACAACTAAAGAAATCTCAATCCCTCCATGCCACATGCTCCAGGGAACTAAACCTCATTACCACAATAAAAAGAACATGCTGGAGAGACAGGTTCCTAACCCAGAGACTTCCTATATTCTGGAACAAACTTCCCATTCACATCAAGCAGAGCACTTTACTGGCCCAGTTTAAGATAAATCTTGACGAGTGGGTGGGCAATAGGAAGTTCACCCCGGGGATCGCTTCAGTGGCCTTGCTTGACAGGGGCACTGGGAACTAACTTTGGGTGGCATGATGCCAAGGAATCGTCTTGGGCTAGGGTTATATAGGCTACAGGGCCATTAGTCTAGTACACACCTATGAACCTATGAACGTTTATTTGAGTTTCTTGTATAGAAGTAGTGGTTATGCAAAGATTAATTTGTCTTCTATTTATTTTACTCCTCTGATGAAGAACTGAATATTATGAAAGAAGTGAGAGTTCAGAACTAAAGTTAAGAAAACAGTGCATAGGAAGCAAAGACATTTCATGATTAAAAGTTAAATGCAATTATGATGATGGAAAATTACCTTTCCCAACTTGAATTAGTGGAAAATATCATCTCAGAAACTGCTTTGACGGCATGTTGTTCAGGGCATAAAATCAGTGGCCACATTCCAAAAGCCTTGCTCTTGGTGTTACTTACTCCTGTATAAGGCTGCCCAGTTCCAAAACACTTGCACTCAGTGTGACTTACTCCAAGGTAAGGCCTATCTATAAATACATTCTATATATCCCGGAGTGAATCATGTATACTGAGAGGAAGTCTTTGGGAACTGACAAAGGGTTACACCAGAGTAAGTCACTTAACACCGAGAGCAAGTCTTTTGGAATTGAGCCACAGATCTTTGTGTTTACAAAGAATAAATGCCATTGTGTATACAGGCAGTTTATGTAATTAATAGTTCATGATGATGATTGTATACAAACCAGTGGAACATGGACAAACAGCATTTTTATAAAGGCAGGACATAATCTGTTAACAAAGGCACATGGCACCTTCTTCTCTTGGTCATATTTACAGCAATATGACATAAGAACTTCACATCTGATGGAGTTATATCCATTGGTTATCCTGCCAATCAACCACCTGCTGGTGGGCATTTAAAACTTTGAAAGTGCACTCCACCCCCCCATTTGTATCACAATGTTCTGATATTTCTGTCTACACTAATATGGCATAGGGTACTCTTTTCCAAAAAGACATTTCTGTACATGTTCTCTCAATGTATGTTGTTGGTGTGTAATGTGCAGGTGTCATGATTTGGGAGCGTTCATCACCCGATACATATTGCATATGCATGTGGAGCATTTTGTTTTTAAGTCTGCATGTCCATACATGGTCATGTTGGATTGTGCACATTTGTACAGAAATGTGGAATGTAAATGATGTTACTTTAGTGCTATTTTCCTGCTGTTCTGAACTCTTAATGGTAAGTACCATGTTAAAGTACTTTTTTATTGCAGTTGGCACTGTTTGCTTGCTATTTGCCAATATTCCAGACAACATACTATGTTGTGCTTATCCTCTATGGATTAATTTACTTCACTGAGTGCTGTTTATATGTGCTTTGTTATAATGGTAGGAAAATCTATTTTATGCAGCAACAGACAACGGTGCTCCTCTAGGCCTAAGGAATAGGATGGAAGTAAGTATGAGGAGAGGCAGAGGCATCCAGCACAGATTCATTTATTTTACTTTTGTTACTGGGAGAGTCCAACTGGACACAGGCCCTTTTCAGTGGATGGCTGGGGAGAAAAGCTCCACATATAACACATTACATAGTATTTATAAAACAGACACTTTGCACAGCACAATTAAATAAAGGCAATCATAGTATTGTAGTATATCATATTATTTACATATACAAATATATTTAGTTTACAAATAAGTGCTATGATACTGTTAAGTGAGGAAAAAGAGTACACACTTGTCAAGTGAGGAGTTGAAGAACAAAACAATTAAAAGAGATTAGAGAGAAGTACAGCAGTTCTTATATAAAATGAGTCACAGAATCAGCTAGAGGCAGTGTTTTTTCCCCCTTGGATAAGAAAGCCATGATGTCAAGATGGAATGATTACAGTTGCGTGTAGAGAAGGGGGGGTGTTAGACTAGCCTGGACTTACACAATTGCAGGTCCATGAATCCTCAAGATGTGTGTTTAGAGATTTTTTAAATTGTGAAAAGGAGGATGTGGTTGAGATGTCAGTGGGCAAGGTATTCCATTTTTTAACTATGGAATTTGAATAGAGGGATTTGCCAGCAGTATTGTTGGCTTTCATTATTTTCAAGGAGGAGTTTGTTACTGGAGTGAAGGACTGACCCTTTTACTGGAGCAGAAATACAATACATTTTGTAGTGTTGGTTTTTTTAGGGTGGCATAGAATTCCGTGGGTTAGTATAATTTGGTCATAAAGGAGGAGATGAGGAAGTTCAAGCCAGTTGAGCTGTTTAAAGGCTAAGCACTGGTGTGATTTATGTGGGGTTTCGGCGGCAAACTTAGCAATTTTGTCATAGCAGGTATCTAGTTTAGTTATATCTGATGTTCTAAGATTGATGAGGAGTGGGGGAGCATAGTGAGGTGCAGAGATGAGATGTGTTCGTGTTATTGTGGCCTTAGTGTTTTCTTGTAAGAAATTGTTTATTTCTGTATAGTACACCCAATTACCCAATTTGTTATGAACCTTCTTTATGATAAAGGAGATATGGATTTCAAATTTCATGTTACGGTCAGTCTTAACACCCAGTAGTTTAGTGTGAGTGACAGGATAGATAGTTGTTTTGATATTAGATATAATACTGTATGTCAGAGTGGGAAATGTGTGTCATGTAGACTGGAAGATCAGGAGTTTTGTTTCATTGGGACTCAGTATTAATTGGGAGTTGGTAAGCCATAACAGAGAGAAAGGAGGCTTGGGTTTGTGACTGCAATTCTTGTAGGGATGAAGACACACAAATTAGTGTGGAGTCATCTGTGTATTGGCTGACTGAAGCATGTAGTGTAGAAGTATGGAGGTTGTTAGTTGGGGAACACCTAGTGTGACTGGCATTAGAGGAGAGAGTTCTTGTCACCATTGGATTGCTTGCTGTTACCTGTTAAATAACTCTGAAACCAGGCAATGGAGGGTTCACTAAAATTTTTTTCTGAAAGAACTTTAATAAGCTTACTGTGATTGAGCATGTTGAAGGCCTTTATGAGATCAAGAAAGATGGCAGATATATATTTACCATTACCAAACAAACCAAAATAGTGAAACCAGTAAATCCTGAAGCAACTAAGTATAAGGCAGGCAAAACACGTTCACTTCTCCTAAAGGGCTGTGATGCTTGCTATTCAATAAAACTGGCTTCCTGAGTTTGGTCAGCCACAGCAGGGCTGAGATAATCCAAACCCCACCAACAGAAATTTCTTTCTATAAAACTTCTACTCTTGTACACTGAAGCAGCAAGAACAAGTTTGCGGGCACTTACTTGGATTTTTAAGGTCTGTCAGTGCAGACTGGTTGTTCTTGATGTCTGCTACTCTTTGGAAGAACACGTCTGATATTTAAATTATGGTAAAGATATCAATTAGATGTATATGAATGCTGGGAAATTTTGATGGTATTGTTCTGAAGAAGTCCCTATGACAGGGATGAAAGCACTTAACTACTGTATTTTTATTCAGTAAAGGAGTGTTTTCTACAGAGGATTTTGCTTTTCTTCCTCCCTTTGGTTGCCTCTTCTGTAGAGTTCCCAGAATCAACAATGTTATCCATTTTATTAAACTCCAACTGCACAATATTATCACTACCCATCAGCTGAGGGTTAACATACGGGGTTGTATTACCAGGGGGTGGGGGTAGGCAACACCATTTTCATAATCCACTTTATCTCTATTAATTTTCTAGCTTTTTTATCATGCAACAAGCTGATGTCTTTCTCAGTTTTCATCAATAACCCATTATATTGTTCAACCCTACTTTCAAATAAAGGATCATTATGTATACTAACATTCAATTTTTGAATATCAGATAAAAGAACAGTCATTTGTCCATTATAGTCTTTTATAAGCACCTCTAGTAGCTCACAACCATGCTGATTGAACAATTTAATAAGTTCACTGTGTAACAACCAGTCCTTAACAGGTCCAGTGGGATATTTCCACAATTGTATGCCCTTTGGTATAATTCCCATACATAAATACTCTTTCAAATAGCTCACTTCCGTTTGCAACTTTTTATATTTCACTAAGAGACCAGAAAAATCCTTAAATTGTTTTTAAAGAGAACCATAATTATCCACCTGAGTTAGCGGTTCAGAATGCCAATAAAAATTGGCATTCAATGACTCACAAAAGTCATGAAAACCACCAGCACCATTAATACTGTTCAAAACAACACCTGGAAGTATATTGTCAATAGGCAGAACTTCAGTGCTGAGCCCTCCACTCTCTCTTTGTCTTTTCTCCCTTATTTTTGGATTCAGTAAAGAAGACAAAGAAATGAATAGTCTGGCTTAAAGTAAGCTCTGAGACCACCTTATGCATAATAAGGGTTAACAATTAAAGAAACCTCGTACTTCTAAAAAATTGGTAGGGTTGACTCACCATATTCTCCTAGCTAATTTCAGAACAATGGGTAAAACAGTCTTCCATGTTAATAGCTTCAATTTAGACTTAATAGCTGGTTCAAATGGAGAAACAGTAAACTTTTCAAGCATAAACCTAAGACCCCAAGGAGGAGCCACCTGTTTTCTAGGTGGGCAAATACGCAACACCCCTTTCAAAAACTGTTTCACTAAAGTTTGGTTAGAAAAGTAGAGAATTAAATGGCAGACAAGCAGAAATGGCTGAAAAATGTACCTTGACAGATGAATAAGAAAGGTCATCAGACAAAAACCAAGAGCCAGAGGCAGACAGGCCTGGAAAGGGACCTGGTTTTTACACCAGTGTTACCCCAATGACTCAAGTATGAGCAGTGTTTGGTCTCACAGAGGAGTTCCCAGCAGCAGTGGGTGTGCACCAGGGTTCATCTCTGAGCCCATTGCTTTTCATACTGGTGATAGACTACATTAGCAAACAGGTTGGAGGGGACAGATCAACAAAGTTACTATATGCAGATGATGTAACATTACAGGCAGACTCTGAGCAAGAACTTCAGCAAAGCATAGGGGAATGGAATGTAAAACTGAAGACACATGGGATGAAACTAAGTACAGATAAGACAGTGGTAATGGCAGTATATTGGGGAAATCAGAAGAAGCTAAGAATTGAGATAGAAGGGTAGATAGTGGAACAGGTTAATAGCTTCAAGTATCTGGGAGTAGTGGCTGATGAGAAGGGATGTCTGAATGAAGAGGTCAAATGTAAAATCAGAGGGACTGCAGCCAACTGGCATAGAGTATCAGGTGTAGTGTATGACAGAAGAATAACAAAGAGTCTGAAAAGTAAGGTGTAGAAAGTGGTGTGACCAGTACTACTGTGTACAGAAACCTGTGCAGTGAAGGCAGAGCAGATGAGAAAGCTAGAGGTGATGGAAATGAAGTGCCCAAGAAGGGTGGCAGAATGCACACTGTGAGACAGACAAAGAAATGAGGACATAGAGCAGAAGCCAAAATAGCTCTAATTGCAGAAAAGATCAAAGAGAACAGATTACAGTGGTTTGGGCGCATGTGTAGAAAAGCAGAAGAAAATCTGGTGAAGAAGTTTTAGGACAGACAAGAAGAATGTAAAAGGAAATAAGGGCATCCAGCAAAGTGGTGGATAGATTGTGTGAGACAAGATCTGCTACAGTCAGGCATGAGTTTTGAAGAAGGCAGGAGTGTGGCATTCAATTGAGAGAGATGGCAACAGTTAACAAGTTACCCCGACCCCATGTAGAAAATGGGAAAAGGGGGGTTGATGATGATGATGATGATTGCAAGCTGACACATCAATAACAACATGGTAGTTTACCAAGCAGTAAGCATGCATGCTGAAGTATGCAGCACATCATTGGTATCTGGTTGCTTTATAGGTAAAGGTGGGCCATCTACTTTATGAAAGATAATGGAGAGGTAGCAGACTGGGTGGAAATCTGATATTATTGGAGTAATGTCCTGCTGTATGCCAGGAGCCTTTACATATTGGTCTACTTGCATCAACAAGTAGTCTATAAACTGCACTATGTCTGATGTGCCACCTTGTGTAACTTTGGAAGGTGACTATTGCTAGTATAATAAAAGCTGCCCTATCCTTGGCTGCTAGAAGTACTGACCTTCCTCTGCACTTGCAGCATCCACATACATAGTTGGAAATGTTCACTCATAGTCTGTGCATCCATAAGAAACTTGCCAAACCGCTCTTTCTTGTTAAGATCAGAGTACAGGATCCAAGAACTAAAGCAACCCCGGAGGAGCAAAGTCACATGATTGCATGACCAGGTGCTTCTCCTTCTCTGATCTGCAGCCATAATGTAGCTAATAAAGTAGTAAATGATTCATTCTGACAATGAATTTTGTAGTAAAGACCATCACTTTTGGCAAATATAGTTATGGTTTTGTACACACTTCCATGTATGTTATTGTACTCACATATCTTCTTTCATGAATCATGTTATTTTGGTCCAGGTTGTCACTTCTTCATCCTCTTCTTCTTCTTCTTCTTTACCTCTTCTCATCATTGTGATGACTAGAGATGGACTAAACAAATGTAAATAAAGCTGTATTATTTTACACTAAGCACCATGAAATTAACACTCTTAAAACAGCCTTTCTGGTTTCCAGAATAAACTAATCCACATGTTTTGAATGAAATAAGGATACAGAGTACATCTTATTTACATTTTAGGGTCAATCTCATAATGCAAAATGTCAGAATTACAAAGCTCATCCCATGTGTTCTACTTTAAGTACTTATCTTAATTTTGAGGTGGCAACATAGTTATTCGTGTTAATGTTTCACAGTAATGAAATAGTTTCTGGGTTCTAATCTAGAGAAGTAAACATCTCTGTAAATAGGGATCCTCTCTACCAACATTTTAAGTGCATGAGGCACCAAATTCAGAAATCATTACACTGACTTAGAAGTAACTTTTATTGTTTGCTTCATCCTTTGTATGATGCTTGCCATTGCATATCAGTGACTGTCAGTAGTGACTCTGTCTGAATGACAATCCATTTCCAAAACCAAAAACACAAAAGTTTATTTTGCGAGCACAAAGACTTAACCATTAGTGGTACAAATGAAAGTGTTGGTGTTTGCTGTGGCTCAATTTGTTAATGAAGTATGTTCTGAAGAACAGTTCAAACAGTGCAGAGTTTCAATCCACATTAGGGGCATTTCGATTCTAGGTGTCACAATAGCTCTTTATTTTCTGTATTTGAACCTGAACTGCACTTGTGATATGAAATATGAATGTTACAACACAAGTGTGTGTAATGGGTGATAACTGTGATCTATCCCACCTGCAGTATTCATAACAATAATTATTGTAAAAACACACTTTTATGTGCATGATGAAATAAACAGTTCTTGTGCAGAAGTATGAGGCAGTACAGCTAGCAGCATAATGATTTGGGAAATATGGAGAGTTTAACAACAGCAGTTTTAAAAATATATCTGAAGATGTTTTTTGGAAAATAATACTTCTCATTACCCTAAGTATACATTGTACTGATATATGTGCTATAGAACATCACCTCCTACAAAGTCTGTATGACCCCCTTCCTCAATAAGTTTTATAACATGAATGCATTATGATGTCAATGAAAATAAAGGGTTTCAGGTGGCAAATACTGTAAAACATTTCAATGCTTCATGTTAATGCCATATTTTTTTTCATCTATGTGAAAGTAAAGATCCTTACTGCCAACATTTTACATGTATAAGGACACAGAGTTGAGAAATTGTCACACTGATTTATGATTATTTTGTTTTTCTATTTTTGGCTTCATCCTTTGTGCAATGTTTGGGATTGCACTTCAGGGCTCATCATCTATGGTCATCACAGAATTACAATTCAGTTCCCAAGACAAAAACTCAAAAAGTTATTTCACATTTGCAAAAACATAGGCCATCAGCCATGCAAATGAGAGTATCAGTGGTGTGCTTTACTCAACACTTTGGGCAGTATTGACTGCAGAAAATGCACCTTACACGTCACTTCTAAGTGGCTCAATGTGGTACTGCAATGAGTTCTGAAGCACAGTATATAACGTGCAGGATATGAATCTCCATTAGGGATTGTTTTAATTTAGGTGTCAGAAAAATATTTGTCATTTATTATTTTACTACACTTGAACCTGAATTTTACTATAAAGTTAAAAGATGAATGTTACAACACAACTATGTCTAATGGATGGTAAACACATTAAGTGTGATCTGCGTCATTGCATCCATCATAGCAGTGATGATAGCAAAGGTAAAGCACACTTGCATGTGCATGATGTCACAAACAGTCCTCGTGCAAAAGTATGATCCATTGTAAATAGCAACACTAAGGATTAGGGAAATATAAATATGTCAGCAACACAGGTTTACACATATGTCTGAACATGGATTTAGTGGAATAAGATTTGTCATTACCCAAAGTGTATAGTGTAATGATGTATGCTATGTACAACATCCATTTCCTGTCAATTCTGGATGGACTCTCCCTCAATATGGGTTATAACAGTAACGCATTATGTGTTTAATGAATACCACAGGTCATAACACAAATTCAGCTCTTAGGTTCATCGGTTTATAGGTGTTTACTAGGCTAACAACCACAAGGGCCTTTTTAAGCCTAACCATGCATCTGAAAGCTCTAACAAGTTCTGATACCCTTGATAAGTGTAAGTAGGGGGTTGGGAGATAAAACATTTACAAGCAGGGGCCTGAGAGATGAACCATTTACAGGTTGCCTGTGTCCATTTGAGGCAAAGGTGCCAAACCAGGGATGAAGTTCCTGTTCTCCATCCAACTGTCCTAGTTACACTTGAATTGGGTTAGGGAGGAACTGGATGAGGAGCCTGTTCCATAGACAGGGTAGTCTCTGGGATACATACCTGTCTCTCCAGCAGGTCTGATTTATATCACAGACAAGATTTAAGTCTTTAGAACAGGTAACTATGTAATTACATTGCTGTTTGTTTTGTGATTATGCAGGGGGTCCATCAGAGTGAGGTCTGACAATGCCCTGTATGCCAGGCATAGCTCTCCCCTCAAAAGCCTGTAGGAGGCAGAATACAGGGACAGTGCCTTGAGGTGGTCTGCACAGGACATTTTACTTACGCCCTGAATTTTTTTAGTGAGGAACCTCTGTGGATGTCCTAATTGTTGGATATGCCTGGTTAGTAAATACCAAAGGGGGCATTGTACTCAATAACAGGTCTGATGAATGACGAATACAGTGGAATAATGACTTCCTTGGACTTAGATGCCATACCTGACTACTGTAGACATGTGATGGTCAAAGGCTAGATTGCTATCTATGTGTGTCCCTAAATCCCTGACTACTACTAAGGGGTGTGTTGTCAATATGATAGTTGCCCGGGGTGGATGACTTCCCAAAGGATACTATTATGCATTTCTTGGCATTAGGTTTAGTCCATGGCTGACGCCAGTTGTTTGTCTGATCCCTGAGGGAAAAGTCTTACTTGTTTCTTTGCACGACAATTGACATGGAGCACAATCAGTATGCACGAATGACTGCAAGGAAATGGCACTTCAGCCCAATGGCAAAAACTTAACAGGAATTTATGCATGCACTAAGACTTTATCTTTTGCTATGCAAATATGCTTGGCTTTGGCACATGGTCAGTTATCACTGCAGCTATAACAACAATGCTAGAGAAACTTTCCCACAGGAGTACATACATGCCTCAAATTATTAATCTAATAAAGAAAAAAATCAAAGTGCAAAAGTTACAGTGTTCTAAGAATCTGGTTTATCTTTACATATTTTCTAAAATATACACCTCAACTTACACAAGATAAAGGACTTCAGGTTCCTTTTTGTCAAGGGCTCATGTCCCAGATGCAGTTACTCACAGTTTTTACAATTTATGTGCACCAAGACATTCATGCATTACTATTTATTTATTAAATTAAATTTACAGAAGGACAACACTGAATGACAAGAACAACATCAACAAGATTATGATGACATTTTTCTTTGTGACAATGATCCAATTATGATTGCCATCAACCAATCCAGCAACATGCCACGGAGATTACTTGTTTTTTGTTGGTACTTTAGTTTCTGAGACCAAGGCTTTTGTTCCATCAAAGGATCCCTGAATTGGTGTGGAATTCCAGCATTTTAAGACATGGATAATGACAGGCTAAAGGATTTACTAACTGTACCTATCTGGAATGATACAGAAGCAGATCAGATACAAATGGATACAGAAAATGGACAGGGAAGAATGGGCCCAGAAAATATGAATTCAGAGACGTTTTCTAAACTAGAAAAGCAACTGAAACACATGCAGGGTCTCTACTGGGAACACATTTATTTACAACAAAGCATAGATAAGAAGAGACTACCCTAGGGACTTTGAACAAAAGACCAATGTGGAAAAGTATGGATGATTCACTTTCTAAGGAATGGGAAGATATTTTAGAGGATGCCAGCTACAAACTTATTCATCTGCTAGTAAGGAACAACCTTAGTGTGCAGGAAGCTACAAGTCTGTGTACTTAATAAAGGATTTTTGACTAGAAACAGACTTCCTGCCTTGCTTGGATTACTTTTGAATACTTAGTAATGCTGTACAATTATATATTTTCTATTATTATTTTTTGTTTTGTTTTGTTTTGACTTAAGGCGAGTTTACTTTCGCTACTTCTACTACTATTGTCTGATCTGATTAATATACAGTGATTAACTAGAAATATATGGACTGAATATGGACTGAAAATCTTCCACACAGAGAAGTTTCTTACACAGAATGTTTTAAACCAGTGACCTACCTCAGTTGTGTGAATTTAGTGCCTGATTACCAGTCAGCAAAATACCATCTTGCCAACACAAAAAAATTATTACTATTATGTATTTTTTTTTTTTTTTGTATATCTTCTGAAGTGATAGAAATGAATAGGGTGGTGCATCAGGAGAGACTACAATGCTTCAGAAATGCACGTCATAAGTATGGCTCAGGTATTATTGATAGCCATTTAATAATAGGTCAGAAACTGAAATCAGTCCATAATTTTTTTTCTCACAGTTACTAATGAGTATGCATACTATATGTATAACAAACATACATGCCTGCTTGAATAGATCCTGTATCATTGCATCAGACAATAACTCAGTCAACTAAACTGCGTGTGGGTTCGAATTCAAGCAACAGCAGTCAGTGTGCATTACATTAAAGTTCATTATTCTATAATCAGTAAGTTGGAATAACATTGTAATCATTTCACATCTGCCTTTTATCAGTTGAAATGCATAAAACATATATGCAATAGTCACATGACCCTTTTTGCCTAATGTGTATAATAATAATGACATTAAACTGTGTAGTTTAACACGTGTGTCTTCATATCTGTATGTGGATGTGACATATAGGTTCACAGGAGATCACTAGGCTAGTGGCTCAAAATGCCTTACAAGTCTAGCCAGTTTTACTCAGATTGTACCTATTTTTCAATCCCTAGAGGAAAGATAACATGGGTCATCAAGTGGAATTTTGCCAATTTTTACAGATAGCCTCTGTCTATAAGGGACATGGGCACCACCCCAGGAAGGAATTTGAGATTTCCCAACCATTGGTCTAGATTGCAATTGAAGATGGTTGGGGAAGGGTTCCTGGGACAAATATCTGTCTCTCCAGCATGATCACGTCAGAGATCAAGTTTAGATCCTTGCAGCAGGTAACCCAGTTCATTTTGTGAATGCGCAACATTTTCATCAGGGCTGGTTCAGAAACTACATTGTAGGTCAGGCATAGATTATCCCCTCAGTAATTGGTAGGAAACTGAATACACTGATAGGGCTTTTAATCAGTCCAAATGTGATATGTTGGTTATACCCTGTAATTTTTGGTGAGAAACCTCGGAGGATGCTCCAACTGTTACATGCCTGGTGAGGTACATGTCAAAGGGTACATTGCACTTGATTATTGGTCTGATGAGGGCTGGGTACAGTGGTGCTATGATATCCTTGATTTGGATGCTATGTCCTTACTTATAAGCTGAGCCACATAGAAGGATTTCCTCACAACTGTGGACACATGGTAATCAAAGTTCAGATTACTATCTGAGTACCCCGGTCTCTGGCATTTTGGGTTCATTCTTAGGGAGGGTGCTATCAATGCTGTAATTTGTAGGGGTATTTGATTTCCCAAAGGGTATTATGCATTTCTTCACATTTAGTTTGAGGCTATAGCTTTGACACCAGTCATTAGACTGTGTCAGTCCTTTCTGCAGGATATCAACATCTTTTGGGGGAGTCAGTGATTGTCCCCAATTTGCAGTCATCAGTGGATTTAGTTAGCCAAAGGTCATCTATATTTGCCTTGACATCTGAGAAGTATATCCCCAACATGAGGGGGCCCAGGACTAAGCTCTGTGGACCTCTTGCTGGATGGGGATTCCCCTACTCTAATCATGTATGTCCTATCCTTGAGCCATTTGGCTATCCATCTGGTGACATAGAGGCTTATGCTCACTTTTGTGAGTTTATCTATAATACCTGAGTGGGGTACTGTGTCAAATACCTGAGCTAGAACAAGGTAGGCTGTCTGCACTGACTTATCCTCATCCATGAGCTTGGTGACCTTCGAAAAGAAGCCCACTAGACTGAGTAGGCAGGACCTGCCCTTGGCAAAGCAAAACTGAGTCAGGTCTAGATTCTGAAGATTTCCTATGTCATTGTTAATAGGGTCCATGATTATCATTCCTATAGCCTTGCATATGCAGCTAGTCAGAGTTATGGGTTGGTTATGCAGCTAGTCAGAGTTATGGGTTGGTTGTTTACTAGGTCCATTCATGGTTCTCCCTTGTGCAGAAGGATTACTGCTACTGTCCTCCACTCTGCTGGAACAAAGCCCATCTGGAAATTGTGGTTGAATAGAAATATGAGTTGTCTGCTAGGTTTTGTTTCAAGCTATTTAATAGGCACTCTGGGTTTCCATCATGTCCGACCGATGCAGTGTTTCTAGATTTAGAGAGTGCAAGGATGACCTTTTCTTTTGTGTTGTCAGCTGAAATAGCTCAGTTGGTAGAGCATTAGACTGAAGATCTTTCTATGATCTATAACAGGCAAATGTGGTAGGGGTTATTTCATGGGAAATGACTGGAGGTGATGAGGGGGTGAAATTTGAGCTAAATTTATTGGCCAGCAGGTTTGCTATTTCTTCTGGCTGAGTATAGATAGTGCTATCTACAGCCAACTCAGCACATTGCTGAATGTTTTCCTTAAGATTAAGGACATAACTAAAATGCGTTGTGGTTATTCTTTGCTTGGAAGGCTATTTTAGTCTCATATTTAGATCTGAAGACATGACTAGTTCCCTGATTTGCCTGTTAAGACTAATGAGAGATTTTATTTCTCTGCTGGGCACCCTCCCTCTTACTTTTAGGCATGAATTTCTTCCTTCTGATATATAGGTTCATAGGTTCATTAAGTTCATAGGTTCATACTAGGCTATCTGCTCTAGGGCATTTATAAGCCTAGCCAGAGTGTGTTTGGCTTTCGCCACCCATTTTAAATTAATTTTGCTATGCCCTTTTTTGAAGTTAGTATATTGTGCCTCTGTCTAACAGTGACACAGAAGTGATACCTGTGGTAAACCTACGATCTCCCATCCACTCATCAAGATTCCTCTTGAAGAGAGTCAATGAGGGACTCTGCCTAACCTGGACTGGGATTTTATTCCAGCATGAAGGGAGCCTCTGGGTTATGAATCTGTCCCTCCAGCATGTCCTATTTATTTCAGTGCTGAGGTTCAAGTCTCTCGAGCGCATAGCTTGATGGGATTTGGATTTTCTGAGGTGCAGCATGTCCATTAATTCCGGGTTGGACATGTCTTTATACATCAGGCACAGATTGCCTCTGAGCAGGCAGTATGCCACTGAGTAGAGCTGGAGTTTCTTTAACCGGGCAGCATATGGCATATGTTTGAGCCCTTTGATCCTCTTGGTGAGGTACTTTTGGGGTCTTTCCAGTTGCTGCAGGTGTCTGGTAAGGTACATCCCAAAAGGGGCATTGTACTCTATTATGGGCCTGATGAGGGATGAGTAAAGAGGCACAATGACCTCCCCTGATCTAGATGTGACTCCCTTCATGATTAGGTGGGCTATATAAAATGTTTTTCTAACCACTTTGGCCACGTGGTTTTCAAATGAGAGATTGCTATCAACTTGGGTCCCTAGGTCCCTAATTACTTCTTCCGTACTTAATGGATTGCCACCTATGTGGTAATTTGTGGGCACTTTGTTTTCGCCAAATGGGATGACTATACACTTCTTGGCGTTTAGCTTGAGGCCATGGCTCTGGCACCAGTTGTCTGTTTCTATGAGGCCCTTTTGTAGGATGCTTGTGTCAGCTGGAGAGTCGATTATGGCGCCTAGTTTGCAGTCATCTGCGAACTTGGTCAGCCACAGTCCTTCCATGTTGGCCTGTACCTCTGAGAAATATATACCGAACAAGACAGGTCCCAGGACTGAGCCTTGTGGGATGCCACTTGTAACTGGTTTGGAGTCTGACATGGCTCCAGCAATTCTAACCATGTGGGTTCTGTCCTTGAGCCAGTTTGCAACCCATCTAGTGACATAGGGGTTTATATTTAAGCTGGTGAGCTTATCTATAATGCCCTAGTGGGGTATTGTATCGAAGGCTTTTGCGAGGTCCAGGAAGGCTGTGTGGACCACCTTCCCCTCGTCAATGGCCTTGGTGACTGTTTCAAAGAAATCGACCAGGTTTAAGAGGCAGGATCTGCCCTTAACAAAGCCGAACTGGGTAGGATCCAGTGTCTGTAGGTCCCCAATATCTTTATTTATGAGGTCCATGATGATCCTTTCCATAGCTTTGCAGACCAAGCTAGTCAGGCTTATGGGGCGATAGTTTCCAGGATCCGTTGAGGCAGCCACCTTTGTGGAGAGGGACCACTGTTGCTGTACGCCACTCTTTGGGTACATATCTTGTAGTAAGGCTGAGATTAAACAGTAGTTTTATGTTTGGGTTTAGCTCTTCTTGGAGTTCATGTAGGACGCAGCCTGGGACACCGTCTGGTTCCACTGATGCTGTGTTTTTTGCTTTGGAGAGGGCGGCTCTTACCTGAGCATCTGAGATGTCAGGGGGGCAGCACTCTGCTGGGATAGATATTTGCCCTTTTGGTGGGGGGGGGGAGAAGTTTGCGCTGAACCTGTCAGCTAGGATGTTGGCAATGTCTGTGGGTTCAGTGTATTTTTTGTCATTTTGGACTAATTCTGAGCATATCTGGGAATTCCCACCCAGGTACCTAACATAACTAAAGAAAGCCTTGTGATTATCCTTAGTGTCCTGTGCAATTTTTCTCTTGAAGCTGGCCTTAGATGATTTTATGAGTGCCCGTAGTTTTTTTCTAATACTGAACAGAGATGCCTTCCCTTTTTGGGATTTTGCTCTATCATGTAGTAGCTTCCTCCTTCTATTGTATAGTTTGTTTATGGCTGGGGTCCACCAGACAGGATGCCTGCCTTTGGAGGATTGGGTCTTGGTTTTATTTGGGATTGCATGATCCATGCATTCCTGAAGGTGTTCATAGAATGCGTTTATAAAGGATTCTGCGGTCTGGGCCGTATTTTCCACAGGCCTGGGGGCTTTGAAGGATTCCACCTCGGATTTGAAGAGTGTGAAATTTGCTTTAGAGAAGTTTTTCACTGTGGTTTTCTGGGCAGGGGGTGGGGTCAGGATGTGAATATCCAGTGAGATAAGTTTATGGTCTGATCTTACCAGTGAGGGATACACTTCTGGTCTGGAGCATAGAGCCCACATGTTTGTGATGATCAGGTCCAGTATGTTTTCCCCTCTTGTGGGAGTGGTAACAAGTTGTTCCATAGCATTTGAGTTTATAAATTCTAGGAACCTTTAGGCTAGGGTGCTGGAGCTAGAGTAATGCTCCCAGTCTATGTTTGGGTAGTTGAAGTCACCCAATATAATGGTGTTTGGAGAGACCTTCATATTTTCCAGTGTTCTCAGGAAGGCCAAGTGGGGTTCCTGGGTTTGGGAGGGTGGTCTGTAGCAGGCTATAGACTGAAATGCAGTTTTACCCACTGTTAGTTGCACATGGATAGTCCCTGATGCTTTGTGCTGTGCCACCAACCTGGAGGTGTGGGTATCTTTGACGAATATTGATACTCCCCCTCTTTTTGTGGTTCAGTCCAGGTTTTGGGGCCGAAAAGCATGGCATGAGGTATAACCTGGTAGTGCTGGGGTGTTCTCGGGAGCCTTGAACCAGGTTTCTGTTACTGCAGAGATATCGATGTTCTCCATGCTAAGGAGAGTTTTGAGTGTTGCAACTTGAGGTTTAGACTCTGGCATTGAGTAGCATTACTCTTAGTTTCTTATCCTTTGTGATACCTATGGAGGTGGGTTTGTCTTTTGAGCCTTGCCTAAAAAAGGCACTATGGGGGTGGCAAGAGTCTTTGCCAATATCCAAAAGCCCAGAGGTGACAGGTGCAAGCCGTCCCTAGCGAAGCATCGTGGCTTGTCGAGCATGTCATCCCAGGCTGACAGGCATTGAACTCCTTTGAATGACACCAATACTTAAGCCAATTGTTGAAATTGATCATCTTGTCTTCATATTGTGGCATCATTCTTGGTGAGGGTAAGATGCTACTCAAGGTCAGGGTCATACCAGCCTGGGCTACATGCTCAGATAGCTCCTCTATGTCTCTTTTCATGTAGTCCAGGGAGGTACGTCTCAGGTCATTCACACCAGCATGGACAATGACTGAGTTAAATTTGTACTTGCCTTGGAGTGACCTGAGTGCTTGTGTTATGTGGCGGATCCTAGCACCCGAAAGGCAGCTCACCGTGACATTCTCCTTGTTCAGCCTGGTGAGTGGGACATCAGTGTGACTGACAATAGAGTCACCTATTACAAGTGTATCAGGTGTGTTGTTTAGCCTTAAGGGCTGTGACTGTTCGGCACACTGGCTTTGTGAGCTATGTGTTGCATGTATTTTGTTTTGGGGTAGCGGTTGCTTGGGTGTCTGCTTTGGAGGTCTCTACTGCTTAGGCAGATTTTTATTTAGAGCCTCCGAGTATGTTTTTGTGTGTTTATGCATTTGGTTTGCTGTCGTGGTAGGTCTATGTGAGACTGGAATTGTAGTGAGTGTGGTTTCCTTCTCCTCCTGACTGGTTATGCCAGTACTGAGTTGAGAGAGCTTAGCCTCCATTTTGGTTATATGGTTGCATCTCTCACATGTGTTGGAATTTGTTGGGAGGAGGAGAGGGTTGTCTGTGTACATGAGGCAGTTGTAACATTGCCTCAAGATTCCCAGATTCACCAGCTGGACCGGAGAGGAGATTGACAACTGACCTTTGGACATGCTAGAATAGTATTGTGAATTCCTTTATAATTGAAAAAAAGGGCCAATGGGGAACAAGGTACTCAAGGGGAGTTTGTGAGGGTGTAGTGCTTTTAATTTTTTAGTTCTGACTTATATAATTACTTTAGTGAGCAAGTGCCAGACTTTAGAGTAGGAATAGGGTGTTTATTTTGAGAACTAGATCACTTCTAAGGGAAAAAGCGAAGAGCAGACTTTGTGGAGCTGAGAATGGTTTAAACCCAATTACGCGGAGCTGCCCGATGCTGCAGTATGCGCAAAATCGCGCACAATCGCGCAAAGCCGAGCCAAGGTGGGTTTTATACAGGGGGACTTGAAAGAGCTAGAAATTGGCCGAAATCGGCCAATAGACTATCAGATTCTTGTGCTGGGAACACTCCTCCAGGGATAGATAGGCTGCTCTAAGCTCCCCACTGCCACTGGTGAACAAAGAAGCCTCCCTTTATCCAAGAAAGGAAATGGGCAACACAGGAACTTTCCAAAAGTCCAGAATACAGCAAAGCCTCTATTTGGACTACTCTAGGTCAGGAAAGATGGGAAACAAGGATAATTTTGTTTTTCTTTTTTGCAACAAACAGCAGGAAAATGCAATAAATATGTAACACAGGCTAGCGCACTTGAGTGTGTAGCCTCAACAGGTAAATGCAACAAACAGGACAAACTTTAAAAGTGCAGGTTTTAAAACAACTTTAAACAGTTTAAAACAGTTCAAAAAGCAGAAATACTTGCTGTTTAGCTAGATCGGACAGTCGCCCAGGTAGTAGCAGGAAAAAAAAACACTTTTATCAGGTTATCAGTCGCTCTTTTAGCCTCTCTGCTGCTAGCACCACTCTGCAGGACCACGAGGAGCTTGGCTGAGTAGTAACAAGCGCAAAAAACGTGCCAAAGTGGGTTTTATACAGGGGGACTTGAAAGAGCTAGAAATTGGCCCAAAATAGCCAATAAACTTCCAGATTCTTGTGCTGGGAACACTCCTCCAGGGATAGATAGGCTGCTCTAAGCTCCCCACTGCCACTGGTGAACAAAGAAGCCTCCCTTTATCCAAGAAAGGAAATGGGCAACACAGGAACTTTCCAAAAGTCCAGAATGCAGCAAAGCCTGGTTTTGGACTACTCTAGGTCAGGAAAGATGGGAAACAAGGATAATGTTTTTGTTTTTTTTCTTTTTTGCAACAAACAGCAGGAAAATGCAATAAATATGTAACACAGGCTAGCGCATTTGAGTGTGTAGCCTCAACAGGTATATGCAACAAACAGGACAAACTTTAAAAGTGCAGGTGCAAAAACAACTTTAAACAGTTTAAAACAGTTCAAGAAGCAGAAATACTTGCAGTTTAGCTAGATCGGACAGTCGCCCAGGTAGTAGCAGGAAAAAAAAACACTTTTATCAGGTTATCAGTCGCTCTTTTAGCCTCTCTGCTGCTAGCACCACTCTGCAGGACCACGAGGAGCTTGGCTGAGTAGTAACAAGCGCAAAAAACGTGCCAAAGTGGGTTTTATACAGGGGGACTTGAAAGAGCTAGAAATTGGCCCAAAATAGCCAATAAACTTCCAGATTCTTGTGCTGGGAACACTCCTCCAGGGATAGATAGGCTGCTCTAAGCTCCCCACTGCCACTGGTGAACAAAGAAGCCTCCCTTTATCCAAGAAAGGAAATGGGCAACACAGGAACTTTCCAAAAGTCCAGAATGCAGCAAAGCCTGGTTTTGGACTACTCTAGGTCAGGAAAGATGGGAAACAAGGATAATGTTTTTGTTTTTTTTCTTTTTTGCAACAAACAGCAGGAAAATGCAATAAATATGTAACACAGGCTAGCGCATTTGAGTGTGTAGCCTCAACAGGTATATGCAACAAACAGGACAAACTTTAAAAGTGCAGGTGCAAAAACAACTTTAAACAGTTTAAAACAGTTCAAGAAGCAGAAATACTTGCAGTTTAGCTAGATCGGACAGTCGCCCAGGTAGTAGCAGGAAAAAAAAACACTTTTATCAGGTTAGCAGTCACTCTTTTAGCCTCTCTGCTGCTAGCACCACTCTGCAGGACCACAAGGAGATTGGCTGAGTAGTAATAAGCGCAAAAACCACGCCAAAGCGGGTTTTATACAGGGGGACTTGAAAGAGCTAGAAATTGGCCCAAAATGCCCAATAGACTACCAGACGGGCCAAACCATCAATTATCCTATTATTTCTTCATTTATTGCAAATAATAGGGGGCCATAAGTTATCTTATTGTTTGTTTATGCACTACAAATAATAGGGTACCATAAATTATCCTATTATTTGTTCTTGTATTACAAATAATTTATTTATGCACTAGAATCAATACGGTACCGTAAGTTATTCTATTATGTGTTTACTCACTACAAATAATAGTGTACCGTGCCTTATCCTGTTATTTGTTTATGCACTACAAATAAATAATAGGGCACCATAACTTATCCTATTATTTGTTAAAGCTGTACCAATAATAGGGTACCATTAGTTGCCCCATTATTTTTATGCATTATAAACAATTGGATACTATAGCTTATCCTCAAATTTGCTTATGCACTACAAATAATAAGTTACCATAGGTTATCCTATTATTTGCTTATGCACTGAAATGATAGGGTACCATAAGTTATTTTATTATTTGTTTACGCACTACAGTAATAGGGCACTGTAACTTATCCAATTTGTTTATGTACTGCAAATAATAGGGTATCATAACTTATCCTATTTGTTTATGCACTACAAGTAATTGAGTATCATAACTTATGCTATTGCTTGTTTTTGCACTACAAATAATATGGTATCATAGCTTACCCTCTTTGCAGTTTGTGAAGGCTGCCAGCCTAGCCAGAGAGAATTTTACAGATAATTCTGTCATTTGTAAATATGAATGTAAACTACAGGCTTGTTGTCTTAAATGTAAAGAAATAGTGTTACATGTGGAACTGGAAATAAATGTGACAACAGTGCACTCTACTGACCAAAGTAAAGCATGTGGTGACCCTTTGATGTAGACAGTGGTGCCGAAGGGTCTAGATGAAGAAATTCTTGCTATTGTTTTAACCAAAAGTTAAATTGCTAGATTTAAACATGCAAATGTACTTTTATTGCTCTGTTTGCTGACCAGCTTCAGACTGACTGTGATCTCTGTGTGCTCTTAAAAGAAATTGCACTTTATTGTGTGCATTTGTTATCCTTTCTTCATATATGAGATGCCCTCTCTGGTGTTAGTGGTGAGGATTGAGGCTCCTTGATTTCTGTGCCAGGGCATGGGCATCACATATTAATTGTTTGGCAGAGGTGGGATATCCACATCACATATTAATTGGTTGGCAAATACTAATTGGCTTGTAGTGGTGTGGGTAGAGTGAATCCCTGTAGCTTGTGTACAGTGAGCTTTGAAGGTATTTTGTACTCTAAAACAGCCACGCAGTGAATACTCAGAGTTCAGATCACAATTGTTTTATTTCTTTTGCTAGCTTAGTTAGTAAGGGTGAGCAGGCAGCATGTCAGTAGAGGAGTATGGAAAGCTGACAAGGAGCCAGCTGGCGGAGATGTGCCAGGCTAGGGGACTGGTACAGGGAAACCTGACTAAGGCAGACCTGATTGCAGCCTTGGTTACAACTGCATCAGAAAACAGCAACCAGGAGGACAATCAGACTGGCAGTGGAGATATTATATCCTCGGAGAATGGATAGCTCAGCCTTTCTGCAGAGGACTTAAAAATCCATCTGGAGCTAAAGAGACTTGAGTTGGAGGCCAGACATTTGGAGATAGAAGCCGAGGAAAAGGGGGGGAAAACTGGAGGGGAAGCCTTTTTCATTTTGGAGGGAAAGGGGACGAAGACAAAAATCATAAATTTTTTGGAAGGGGATAATTTTTTTAAACATTTTAGGGGGGACAAAAAGTTGGGTTCCAAAGGCCTGGGGGGGCCCTGCCCCACTCCAGGGAAAGGAAATGTTTGTTTAAAAACGACTTAAGTTTTTTTTTTAATGAAAAAAAAGCATTGAGTTTTCAAAGAAAGTTGGAAAAGGGGAGAGCGAAAAAGGAAATGGGTGAATTGTTGGAACGGACATTTTTAAGGGGGTATATTTAGTTTTGAGGGGGAAGCCTTTTTTAGGGGCAAGCCCTTAACTTTTTAGGCTGGGGGTTTTGGGTTTCGAAGACCTGGCTACTTCAGTGGTTGGGGGGGGGAACCTTAAATACGCAGGGGTCCCACAGGGGTGGAATAGCCAGGGGAAAGGTGGTGGGCCAGATGCCCCAAAGAATTATGAGGGAAACCACTTCCCGGTACAAATCCCGGGCTAGGGAAATGTTTTTTTGAAACCTGGGGCCGACAGATGCCAGGGAGGGGGGAAAAAAGGTGAGGGGATAAGGGGGAAAAGGGAAAAAGCCGTAGAAGTCGGGGCCAAAATACCAAAACCCCGGGTTATTCTTGGAGTGAATGGGAAAAAGGATTAAACAGCCCCTGAAAACCATTTTAAAGTGAAGGTTCGAGGAGCAATTTTGGGGAGTTTTCCCCGTCAGGGGTTTTAGGGGCCCATTCCAAAACCTTTGGCTAGGGCACCTTTATTAGGGGGAAAAAAAAATATGGGAGGTAAATAGATGCCTGAAGGGTTTTTTGGTGGAGTACCATTTGAGAACCCGTCGGCTAAAACAAGCTTGGGTTTCCTGGGGGGAAAAGCTAACTTCAAGGCTTAGGGGACTTCAGGGGGATTCGAGAGTAGCAAGGTACCCAGGCCTTTTGGGTCAAGGTCCCGGCAGGGACCAAAAGGGGGGGGTTGTCCCGGGTGAATGAGGAACTTCAAGGTGGGAGTTTGTGGGGAGCAAGGGGTTGGAAAAGTAAAACAGGTAGTTAGACCCCACACAACCTGAGGGGTGCTGGGGCCCATTTAAGGAAAGGGGGAATCTTTACTACAAAGGGTTCAAAAGAACCCCCGAGGGGGGGCAAATAGGAAAACGCGTTGTGGAGGCCTGTTTGGGGCCTTTAGCCAACCCAAACCTTTTGGGGGTTTGGGTAAACTTACAAAAGGCATTTTATGGAATTCAGATAATTTAGGAGTGATATGCAACCCGTGGGTGCCAAAAAGGAGGGGCCCGGAACAAGGTCCCTTTGATCCCTTTTCCCGGGTTTAGGAGACTTTAGATATTGGATAGTGGGGTTTAGTACCCCAAGTTTGGGGAAAAAATATTCATTAGAAGCTCAAAACCCCATGGGGCTTGCCCCAGACGAGAACAAAGAAATTTTTTGCAGGGAGGTTAAAAGAAATCTGGACAGATGTCCAATTTTTGTCAGACCTGCTGGTTGCTTGGGGGCCTTGGGGTAAGAAGAAGAATACCCCCCGAAAAGGCTTTTTTTGAGGAAACCAAATAATCCATGTACATTTGAATTATTTAGGGATGGGGTTTTGCCCCATTGGTTTTTTTAAGGAGGCCAGGAAACGGTTTTTCCCTTTGAGTTGCTGTATGGGAAGGTAGGGAATCTAGATTTTTTAAAAATAGGGGGGGTGAGGGAGTTCCAAAGGGGGTTTGGAATTTCCAAAATGGAAACCAGGGCACCTTTGGCCCCGGAAATGGTAGAAAAACCCAAAACCAAAAAAAAGGGTTTTAAAGGGTGCTTTAGAGAGTAGCTTGGGGGAGGTAAGGTTTACCTGGAACCCAAGAGTAACAGTTGGGGGGGCCCCCGGTGGTAAAAAGGAGGGTTTTTCTCTGGTGGAAATCAGGAAAGGCAAGGGAAAATTAACCATGTTTAAAAGATGAAACCTTAAGAAGGGGGTTGGCTAGATTTGCAATTGACAACCAAAGGGGCTGGGGCTGATCCCTTTGGGGGTTGGGCGCCCTCTTTGGGGGGGGCAAGTCCAAGATTCCCAAGGTTAAGAAAATTTCAGTGTTCGGAAATTTTGGGGCATTCCCTGGGAAAAGGGTCCCCCCTGGGGGAAACCCGTGGGTAAGGCCCCAAACCATTGGCAGGCCCTTTAAAATCCGGAGGTCCAGACTCGAGGGAGGGCAAATTTGGGAATTGGGGGTTCAAAAAAAGTTCCTTCCTATGGTGGGTGAAGAAAGGCAACCGGGTGGGCTCAGGAAAAAAGGCCCGCAATGTTACCCCCAAAAGTGAGGCCCCCGGGGCCCGGGTGGGAATATTTTAACCCTTTATTTCCAATTTTTCCCGGGGCCCCGACTTTAAAAAAATTTTATTTTTTCTTTATATCACAAAAGCCAAAAGAACCCCCTACCCAATTTAATCAATCCTAAGAATTTTTTCCCCCTTTCCAAATTTTTCCTTAATCCATCTAACACCACTACGGGGCCAACTACAACAAACCTTAAATCAAATGCATTACGAATCTCCTTCCCAAACTAATAGGGTTTAACCAAACCCCAAAGAAACCTTCGGGGTCCTCACCGTTCCAAAAAAGGGGAGGGGAAGGGGTTTTTTAAAAATTCTTTTTTAAAAAAATGTTCCAATTCCCCATTAGGAAGGAAATATGAACATTAGGTTAATTTTTTTCCCAAAAACTTTTCCCCCAAACAAGAAAACCCAAAAAAAACCAATCACCCAAAACCTAAAAACCCAAAAAAATGTAACACCCCTAGCACCCCTTACCCTTTAAAAATTGGACCTATACCCCCCCCGAAACCCAATTAAACCTTAAAATTTCCCCCTGCAACTTAAGGGGAAACCCAATTTTCCCCTTTTAACCCCCACCCAAAATGCCCTTCCTTTGAGAATTTCCACCAAGTGTGAAAAAAAAAAGCCACGGGGAAAAAATTCCTTTAAAAGAAATTTCCCTTAAATTTTTTTGGGGCGAAATGAATTTGGGAAAAATTTTGTTCAAATAGATTTTTGGGGAGCAGGGCGAAAATTATCCCCCTTATGCCAAGTTTGGGTAAACCCACAAAGAAACCAAAAGGTAAGGTACTGGACAGGGTTTGAAATTCTTTGGGAGGCCCCAGTTGCCACCCCGATTAAAAATTTTTTGATGGGGTAAACCAGGGTGGCTTATTTTAATTTTTCAGAGGAAAAGCACCCCGTGGACTCTATGGCCAAAGGGGGAAAGCCGGGGGAGAAAAGGTGTTCCAAGGTGGGGTTTAGAAATTGTTATTTAAGGGAAAATTCCCGTTTAATCAAACCCTTAATTGGTTCAAAAGCCCAAAAACAAAAGCCGGGTTGGGAAAGAATGTTTTGGGGCTCAGTTATAATGCCTTTGGGTAAGGGGGGTTTTTTTTCAAAGTCTAAATTTTCCCAAAGGGATTAAAAAATATTATTTTGGGGGAATTTTGGCCGAAAAATTTTAAAATAATTCTGTATTTTTAAAAATGAAATTTAAAGGGTTTTTGTCTTAAAAAAGAAAAATGAAAATGGGTGGGAAAAAAAATTTAAAAACTTTTCTGCCAAAAAAAGTGAGCCCTTTAAAGGGGGGGCGAAAGAAAATTTTTTTTTAAAATTAAACTAAAAAATGAAAAAACTTTTTGTCGACCCGCCCCAGGGACTTTTTTGGTGCCAAGGGAAATTACTTTTTGGTGATTTTTTTTTTTTTTCGCAAAAAACCCCCTGGGTTAGGGGGATTGAGGCCCTTTGAAAGGGCCCAAAAAAAAATTTTTTTGATGGGATTCCCAAAATTTTTAAAATAAGGGGGGTTGGGGGGGGAACCAGTTTGTAATGGGTTTGGGTATTTTGTATTAAAAAAAAAAAAGGAGTGAAAACCAAGTTGTACAAGTTTTTTCTTTTGCCTTATTGTAAGGGGGGGGCGGAGCTAAGGGAATGGGAAAAATAAAACCCGCTAATTGCCATAGGGGTTAAAAAACCTGACTAAGGAATGTTTTGGTTAGCTAAGAAAACAGAAAAGGGGAAATCGACTGGCAATTTGGGGGAATGGAGCTCCTTTTTTCTAAAATTTGGGAAAAAATTGGGGGGGGTTTTTAAAAAAAAGATAAAAGGGGGAGGGCCATTGGGGGGAAAAAAGAAAAGGGGGTTTTTGGGGGAAAGGGGGAAAGATTTTAAATTGTGGGGGAAAAAAAAGAGGGTTTGGAAAGGGGAAATTTAAGGAAAGTGGGAAAAACCCAAAGATTAAAGGGGAAAAAGGGGGATAATAAAAAAAGGAAAAATTTTTTTTTAAAAAAAAAAAGGTTTAATTTTGGGAAAGGAAAACCAGGGGGGGAAAAAACCAAAAGGGGAAATTTTTTGGGGGCCCCCCGTTTAGGAATTTTGGGGGGGGGTTATTTGGGGGAAAAAGGGGGTTTAAAGGGGCCAAAAAAGGGGGGGGGAAAAAAGGGGGGGGAAAAAAAAGCCGTGGGGGGGGCAAAATCCAAAAAATTTTTGACAAAGGGGGCAATTTAAAAAAACGGGGGGTTGGGGGGGAAAAAAAAATTTTAAAAAAAACCCCCAAATTTTTTTTAAAAAAAAAAGGGGAATTTTTTTTCCAAAAAGGGGGGCCTTGGGGCAGTTTTAAATCAGGGTTTAGGGGGACCCATTCCTACCTTGGCAGGGGGCCCCTTCAGATGGAAAAAAAACCGCAAAGGGTTTTTAGGAAAACCCCAATGTCCTTGGGGAAATTTTTGGATGACAGTACCAGGGGAAAGTGGCAGGAGCAAGCAGGGGGGACCCGGGGGACCCCAAAAACTCCCTTGAAGGACTTAGGGGTTTCTAGGGAAGGGGTCTGAGAATAAGGGAAAGTTTTGGGAATTCCCCACAAATGAGGTGGGTGGGGTTTGGCGAAGGGGCAATGCGGGGGCAGATTTTGGAAAGGGGGGGGTAAGGGAAAAAGGGAAAAAGTGCATCATTCAGACCCTCTTGAAGGCCTGGGGGAGCAGGGGGGGGGCCTTTTTTTAAAAAGGGGAATTGTTTGGGAAAATTACATCAGGAATGGCCCCTGAGGGAGGGTAGAAAGGGAGGGGAAAAATTGGAAAATGGCCTACCCCGGGGCCTTTTAGATCCCAGTTTCCTTTGAGGTTATGGGCATAAAGTAAAAAAAACTTTTAGGAAATTCATTTTGGAATTTGAGTTGGGGGCTCAGGACCCGTGGATAAAATAGGCAAGGCAGGGAAAAAGGGGGCCCGACCTTTGCCAGAACCCTTTAGAGGGAGCTTGGATATTTGGGCCCAGCCCCAATTCCCAGGGAAAAAGTTAATTTTAGTGGAGGGAACCACAAAAGGGGGGGGGGTGTTCCCCCATTGGGAAAAGGGGGGGGAAAGCGAAAATTTTTTCATGGTTTCCCCAAAAAAAAAACTACTGAAGGGGCCTTTCTGAGATGCTGGTTGCGGGAAACCTGGGGGAAGACTGGAAAAACCCCCTAACCCCGCTAATTTTTTTGAAGGGTTTAAATCTACAATCTCCAGTAGGGATTTGAGAAATTTGAGGAGTGGGACAAATTTTGACGGTTTTCACAAAGGGGCCCAGGAAAAAGGACCCAGGCTTTTGGGGAAGGGTGAGGCCTTAGATTTTTTGAGAGAGGGGAAGGGAGTTGGGGCTAAAGGATCGGGGGCAAATTTCCAAAACCCCAAAGGTCGGGCCAAAGGGTTTGGGCCCCAAAAACCCGGTGAAAAAAAAGAAAAAAGTGGATGCAATGCTTAGAAGATATTTTGGGGAGCGGTTTGGCTATTCCTGCAACCAATGACTCAAAGTTGGGAGGGCCCCACTGGGGAAATAAAGGGGTTAACCTGGGGGAAATCTGGCAAAAAGGGGGGCAAAATCCATTTAAAAGAGAAACCCCATGATAAGGGTTGGTGACATTTCAGGGAGAGAGGGTTTTGGGGGCGGGGTGATTCCTTAACTTGGGGTGACACCTCATTAAGGGGTGCTGCCCCGACTACCCACCCCGGTTCAAAAAATGAGCATGTTCAGGAAGTTTTGGGGCTGTTACAAACCCGGGGCAAGGGCGAATGGGAAAAGGGCCCCAAACCATTGGAGGCCCCTTTTGACCTAAAGTAAAAAGCCCGAAATACGGAATGTTGGGAAATTTTCAAAAGGAAATTTTTGCCTCCCATGGGCGGGCCAAAAAAGGACACCATTCTTTATCAAAAATTTAAAATACACAACGTCTTTCCCCATGCCCAACAATACCCAAACACTGGGGGGGCTAATATCTTACAAACCGACTTACCTTTTTTCATCCTTACTCCCACATGGAAAACACCCTTTTTACTTTTTCTTTTTAATCACAAAATGCCTTTAAAAATCCCCATGACTTTCCAATTTGGGGCAATTCCACAGGGAATTTTTTTGACCAAGAATTGCCACAATCCTCTAGAGATTCGATTCGGGGGGTGCTAGCTAAAGGGCGGGTTGACCCTTAAGTGGAAATTGGGGGGTTAAAAGCCCTTTAAAAAAGAGGGGGATGGAAGTAAACCAGAACCTGCCTAAAGCCTTAGGGGGGGCCGCCAAAAGAGGTGAGGGGATTTTAGGGGGCTTAAGAACAATTTTTTAAAACCAAAGTTCCAAATTCCCCATTCAGGAAAATTGCGAAAATTAACCAGGGTTTTTTTCCAAAATCAAAGAAAGCACCAAAAACAGAAAAACCCCTAACCAAAATTCATCAACCTAAAAATGTCTAACCATAGTTCCCCTTCCAACCCAAATAACCCAAGGTATCACTATCAACACACCCAAGTACCAACCCAACCATCCCCTAATTACCCCCTGAACTTTTGATTGGCCCCCCCAACTCATTTTAACCCCTCCCCCAAAGAATTACCTTTTCCCGAGTAACTTTTCCCCCCAGGTTTAAAAAAGGGCCCCGGGAAAACCAAATTTTCCCTGTGAAACTTTTTAAACCCATTTTTTCGATAATTGTATTGAAATTAATTTTAAACTTTGTTGTTTAATAGATTTTACAGGGCAAATTTTATTTAAGTGCCTCACGACCCAAAAGGAAGAACCCAAAATAAGGGGGGGGGCTGTGAAATTTGAAGTTAAAAGTTTAATTGTTTGATAATTCAAAATAATTTTTGTTGGCGCCCCAAACCATGGGATGGGGGGTTTTGAATTTTTAAGGGGAAAGGGCCCTTTATCTATATAGGCCTCCCCGGGGGGTGATGGGTGGGGTTCTCCAAGGTTTGGGGATTCAAAATTGCCATTGTATATAAATTATGTTTGCAATCAAATTAATTGGTTTAAAAAACCGAGCTGGTTGCTGAGGATTGCAAAAAAAGAAAGCAGTGAACTCAGGGGAGTAAATGAAAAGGGGTCTAAGAGGGTGGAAGCATTAGTAGTTTTAAAGCTTTTTTAAAGGGCACTTGAAAATGCGAGCCCGGTAAGGGCCCGTTTGGCCCGACGAATTTTTAGTTTCTTTATTTGAAAAAAAAGAAACACGGTTTTTTGGGTTTTAAAAAAAGGGAAAAAGTGTTCAGGGGAAAAAAAAAAAATCACTTACTAAAATTAAAAATGGAGCCCTTTTATTTGGGGGAAAAAGAGAAGAAAATTTTGATTGTTTTCCAAAAGTTAAAGTAATTTAAAGATTTTTTGCCCGAAGCCCCCCGGGGGTATTCTTTGCCTTTTAAAGGGAAAAATTTTGTTTATTTTTATTTTAGTATGAAGTTGGGTTGGGGAGGTTGAGGTCCTTTACTTCCCCTGGGACAATTATTGTTTAAAGTGGGGAAAAATTTTAATTGTTGGAAAACAAATTTCTTGAGTTTTGGGGAATGAATTTAGGTTTTTGTGAGCTTTGAAGGTATTTTTTTAAAAAGGCCCTGAAACTAGATTAATCCAATTGTTTTTTTTTCCCTTGTTGTAAGGGTGGAGGAGCAGCAAAATTGGAAAAGGGCAAGGAGAGCTGGGGAATGTGCCACTAGGGGATGGAAAAGGGAAAACCCATAACAGCCGAACCCGGTTACACGATGAAAACAGCCCAGGGGCAAAACTGGGGGAGAAATCCCCGGGGAAAGGATAGCCAACCCTGCAAAGGTTAAAAACCAGGAGCTAAAGGAATTTTTGGAGGCCCCATGGGAAAAAGGGCCGGGAAAAAGGGGGGGAAAAAAAGGGGGGGAAAAGTGAGCCAAATAAGGGGAAGGAAAAGATGGACCCCGGACAAAAGGAAAATTTTTTTCCCCCAAAAAGGGGGGGGAAATTTTTTAGTTTATTCAAGTTTGGGGGGAGCCAAAAAATTTGGGGGTAGGTTCCGACCCCTTTCTCCTGGGGTTAACGTTTGTTTAAAAGTTCATTAAATTTTTTTTGCTGAAAATTTTCTATTGAATTTTTTTTTAAACCCGAAAGTTTGGGTTTTTTAGTAGACGCAAGGCGATGAAATTTTGGTTTAAATTTTTCTGGGATTATTTTTTGGGGGGGGAGTGTCGGACCTTTGAACCCAAACCTTTTTGGGGGGTTGTTTCCTAGGAAGAGGTTGGAGGCAGACCAGTACCAGTGGTTGGGGAAAAGGGGGCCCGCAAAAGGGCGCCCAAGGAAGGGACCCCCGCTGTGGGAAAAACCCTGGTGGGGAGACCTGAACGAAGAAGAGGGGAACCCTAGTCCAGGCTCCGGGGGAAAAGGGTTTTTTAAGCAAACCCTGGGGAGGGAACGTTCCGGGGGGCAAGGGGGAAAAAAGGGGGGGAAATGGGAAAAACAAAATGAGAGTAATTTTTTTGGGGAAAAATACAAACTCCACCAGGAAATTTTTTTAGGGGAAAAGGCAAAATGAAAGAGCATTTTAAAACCATTGTAAAGGGAATTTGGGGGGACAAGCCTGGGCAGTCAAGCAGGGGGAAGGGCCCCAAAATCCTTTTTTTCCCTTTATGAGGGGAAAATAAAACAGAAATAGGGTTTTGGGGCCCCCCCCGTTCCATAGGGAATTTTTTATGGAGTAATTGCTTTCAACCAGTGGCTGGGGGCCCTTGACGGGGGGAACCCGACAGATTTTTGCAGGGGGCTTAGGGGGGCTTAGGGGGAAAATTTTCAGCAGCTGGGTGGAAGCCCTTTGGGGAAATGGCCCCACAAACGCAAAGGTTGAGAGGTTTCCCCTACATAGGCACCATTCAGGGGGTTTTAAAGGGGGGTGGGGGAAAAAAAAGGGCACTTTTGCCCCCCGAAGGCCTAGGAACGGGGCCCCTGATTCTAAGGAAAGGGGAACTTTCTGGGGAAAATTCAAAAAGAGTGGATGAGGGAGGGGGAAAGGTGGGGCAAATTTTAGGCCCAACTGGGCTTTGCCCAAACCTTTTTAGGAAAAAACAAAAGGGTTTTTTTGGAATTCTTTGGGGCGAACCAAATGTCAGGGAAAGGGCGGGAAAGTAAAACCCCGGGGAAGGGGGAAATTTTGATGCCCCTTTTGGGGGGAAAAAGGGCAAAATTTGGGGCCCCGAGACCCCAAGGGGGGCCCGGGAAAAAATTTTGGGGGATTGACAACCCATGGGGCTGCTCCAGGAGGGGGGAACGGGGACAATTTTGAGGTTTTCCCAGAAAAAAAAGGTCAATTTTGGGGAGCCCTGGGCCGGGAACCTTGGGGAAACAAGGAAACCCCCCCAAAACTTTGGAGGAAATCTAAATCAACCCCTTTGGGGGGAGGGTTTGGGGGGGTGGGAAAAAAAGGGGCCCCCCCTTTTGCCGGGGCCCCGGGAAAGGTACCCAGGCTGTTTGGGAAGGGGAAATCAAAAAGGGGGGGAAAGGGGGTGACCAAGGGGCTGTCTAATCCCCCAAAAAAAAAAACCGGGCTTTTTCCCAAAAGGGACCCCTGGGGGGCCCCAAAAAGGGGGGGAAAAAAGGGTTTTTTTTTCCCGGGTTAAAGGGGGGTATTTTTTTTTAATAAAAAAATTTCCCTTTGGGGGGGGCCCTACCCAGGGGGGGAGAAAAATGGAAAGGGAAAAGGGGTTTTTAAAATGTGGGATTTAAAAAGGAAAAGGGAAAAAAAACAAATTTTTTGAAAAAATTCCCCCCCATTTAAATTTAAAGGGTGAAAAACCCGGGCAAAATTTTTTGGGATTTTTCCCCCCCAAAAAAGGGAGCAAGTTTAAAAAAATTTTAAAAAAATTTTTAAAATTACCCCTTTCAAAACAAACCCAAATGGGCCCTTTTTTTTAATTTTCCCCCCCCAAAAAAAACCCCAAAAACCCCCCTACCCCCTAAATCCTAACAAAAAACCAAAGAATACCCAAATTTTTAAAATTAAAAAAACCCAACCACCAAAACCCCAAAACGTGCCCAATCAAATTTTAAAAACAAAATTTTGGCAAAAACCCCAAAACCCCCCCCCGCCCCTTTTTCCCAACCCCCAAGGCGGGGGGCCAAAATTTTCCCCCCAACCTTTAAAAAAAAATTTACCCCCTTTTTTTAAGAAATTTTTTTTCTTTTGGTTTAAATAGGGGCCAAAAAGAAAACCCCTTTTCCGTTGTCAACCGGGGAAAAGGGAGAAAAGGGTTTACCGGATTGGGCCCCATTTAGGTAACCTTTGGGAACCCCAAATGTTCAAAAAAAAAATTTTTGGGGTTTAAAAAAAGTTGGGGGGGGCCAAATTTTTAAGAAAAAAAGGGGGGTTTAAAACCAGGGAAATTAAACACAAAAGGTCCTTTTTTTAAAAACCCTTTTGGGGTTTTTTGTTTTTTTTAAAAATTTTAAAAAAAATGAAAATTTTTTTGGGGGAAAAATTTAAAAAATTCCCAAAAAAGTTTTTTTTGGGGGGGAAAAAAAAAAGTTTGTTTAACCAAATTAAGCCAAAAACAAAAAAAGTTTCCCCCCCAAACCCCCCCAAAAATTTACTTTTTTTTTAAAAAAGAAAAAAATTTTTTTAAAAAAAAAAATTTTGGCCCAAAAAAACCCCCCCTAAAAATTCATTTAACCCTTTTTAAATGGGGAAAAAGGGGGGGTTTAAAATATTGTTTTTTTAAAAAATTTTTAAAACAAAAAACCCCCCCCCCCAAAAAAAGTATTTTTTGTCTTTAAAAAAAGCCCGGGGTTTTTTTAAAAAAACCCTTCCCGGGGGATTGGGGGGCCCAGGGGGCCCTTTTTTTTTTTAAAAGGAAAAAAAAACAAAATTTTTGGAAAAAAGGGTTTTTAAATTTGAACCCCTTTTTGGGGGAAAAAGTTGGGGGAAAAAAAAAAGGGGCCCAAAAAAATTTTTTTAAAAAAGGAAAGGGGGGAAGGGGGGAAAAAAAAGCCCCCCTTACGGGGGGGGTTTTAAAACTATTTGGGGGAAAAATTGGGTTACCAAACCCCGAAACCCAAAAAATTTTTGGGGTTTATTAAAATTTTAGGGTTTTTAAAAAAATTTTTAGAAAAAACAAGGGAAATTTTAGAAAAGGGAAAAAGGGGGGGAAAAGGGGGAAAAAAGGTTTCCAAGGGGGGGGGGGGCCCCGAAACCAGTTTTTAAAATAATTTTTTTTAAAAGGATCAAAAAAAAGGGGAAAAAAAAACCCCCAAAGGAAGTGCTAGGGAAATTTTTAAAAATGAAAAAAGGGGTTAGACCCCTGGGGAAAAATTTTTAAGCAAAAGGGGCCCAAAAGGAAAAGGGGGGGAAAAAGACCTAATTTAAGGGGGTTTAAGGGGGCCAAAAAACTACCCTTTTTTGGGGAAGGGCAAACCTTGCCGGGGGTTTTAAAATTTCCCCCTTTTGGGGGGGGAAAAGACTAAGGTTTTCCCCTATTAGGGAAAGGAAAAGGGGGAAAAGAAAAAAATTGGGGAAAAGGAAACCCAAATTTAAAATTTGGGGGGTTTAAAAGTTTTCCAGGGGCTGGGGAAAAAATTTTTGGGGTTTTAACCAAAAGGTAAAGGGAAAAAAAATCGAAATTTTTTGCCGGGTAAAACCCCCCGGTTTTCTTGGTTTTGGGAAAAGCCAAAAAATTTAAAGGGAAACTTTAAAAAAAAGGGGGTTTGTTAAGGGGAGGGAATTTGGGGTTCCCCGGGCAGGGCTTAAAAAAAATTTTGGGCCCTTTCCCAAAAGGGGTTGGAAAAACAATTTTTGGGTAGGGGAATTTAGGGAAATTTTAGGGGTTTTTTCCCCTTTTTTCCAAACCCCGGGGAGGGGGGAAAAAGGGTTTAAAAATTTTTTTTTCGGGGAAATTGTTGAAGGGGGAAAAAAAGCAGGGGGAAAGGGGCCCCAAAACCGGGGGGGAAAGGGGGCCCGGTAGGGGCCCGGGCGGGGAAAAATTAAAGGGGGTTGAAAAAGGGGGGTGCCCCAACCCAAAAAAGTGGGCAGTAGAACCCGAAATTTGGGAAAACCCTTTTGCAAGGGCTTAAAAACCTTGGGGGGGAAAGAAAAAGGGAAAAAAATTTTAAACCCCCAAAAAAAAAAAAAGGGGGGGGGAAAATTTTTAAAATTTTTTTGAATTTTTCCCCCAATTAAAGGAAAGGGGGGGTAGGGCCCAAAAAGGAACAAAAGGGAAAGGGAAATTTTTCCTTTTTTTTTTGGGGGGGAAATTTTGGAAGGGTCCCCCTTTTTTCGGGGGAAAAAAAAAAATGTAAAAGGGGGGGGGTTTTTTTGGGGGAAAAAATTTTTTTTTAAAAATTTTTTTCCCCCCCAAAAAAAAAGTTTTTTTTTCGGGCTTGGGAAACGGGTTTAAATTTTAAGAAAACCTAAAAAGGGAAAGTTTTTTTGAAAAAAAAGGTTGGGGTATTTTTTGAGGGGGGGTATTTTGGGGGTTTTAGGGGTTCCCAACCCCGGGTTTTTAGGGTTTCGTTTTGGGGAGGGAAACCCTTTAATTTGGGGAAAAGGAAAAGGGGGGGAAACCCCCCAAAAAAAAAAAAGGGGGGGGAAGGGGAAAAAAACAAACGGGGTTTAAAAAAAAGGGACCCAAATTTTCTAAAAAGGTCAAAGGGGAACCCCCCGGGGGAAAGGGAAAGCACGGGGAACTGCAACAGGGGCCAAATTTTTTGGGGGGCAAAACCCCAAAAAAGGGGGTTTTTTTTTTGACCGGGGCCCTTTGGGAAAAACAACCCTTTGGGGGGGGAAATTTTGGGGGAAAAAAAGGGCCCAAAATTTAAAAAATGGCAGGGTTTAGAATTTGGGGTGGGGGAAAAAAAGGGTCCCCAAATAAAAAGTGGGATCAAAGGCCCCCGGGGGGGAAAACCCAAATAAAAAACCGGGAGGGCCCAAATGTTAAAGGGGGAATTTTGTTGATTCCCCGTTTTAAAAAAAATCCCTTTTTAAAAAAAAAATTTTTTCCCAAATTTTTAAATAAACCGGAAAAAATTTTAAAATAAATAAAATTTTCTAAAATTTTTTTGGGGAAAAAAACCCATTCCCTTTTATACCCAATCCCCTTTAAAAACCCCAGGGATTTTAAAAAAAAAATTTTCCCTTACCAATTATGTTACTCCCCCAAAAAACATTTTTAAATTTAATTTAATAAAAAAGGGGGGGCCCTTTTTTTTTTGGGAAAAGGAAAGTTTTTGGGGAGTGAAAAAAGGGGGGGGGCCCTTTAAATGGGCGATTTAAAAAGGGGCAAGGGGTTTTTGGAAAGATAAAAAACCCCAAATTTAACCCCGGAAATTTGAACTTAATTTAGGAAAAATTTTTAAAAATGGGCAAAGGGGCCCCAAAAAAGGGGTTTTCCCCAAAATTTTAAAAAACACGTTTTTAACCCCCCAACCAAATTCCTTAAAAAAACCCCCCTAATTCCTTCCCCTTTTTAAAACCCCCAAAAACCCCCCAAAAAAAACCTTTTTTAACCCTTTTTTAAATTAAAAAAAGGGGGGGGAAAATTTTCCCAAAAAAATCAAAAAAAAAATTTTAAAATTTTTGCTTTTTTGGGGGGGGGAAAAAAAAGTAATTTTTTTTACCCTTTTTAAAAGGGAAAAGTTAATATTTGTTTCAAAAAAAAAAACCCAAAATTTTTTTTTCCCTTTTGAAAAGGGGGGGGAAAAATTTGGGGAAGGGTTGCTTTTGGGGTTTTTTTCAATTTGGGTTTTGGGAGGGGGTTTTTTTTCTTGGGGGGGAAAAATTTTTTTAAAAACCCCCAAATTTGGTCTTTAAGGGGGTTTTTTTAAAAAAAGGATTGGAAATTTTGTTTTTTGGGGGGGCAAAATTTTTCCCCCTTTTTTTTACAAAAGATTTAAAGGTAAGGGTTTTTGGGGGGGGAAAAAAGGGAAAAATGGGGGAAACCCTAGGGGTTTAGAAAAAGGGATTTATTAAAACCCTTTGGGAAAAAATTAAAGGGGGTTTCCCGGGGGTGCCAGGGCCCCCCAAAAAAAACCCCAAAAAAATTTTTAAAGGTTTTTTAAAAAAAAAGGGACGGGGGAAAAAATGGCCTTTTTCCCAGAAAATTTGGGGGGCCCCGGGGGGGGCCCAAAATTAAAAAATATTTTGTTTTCCAAAAGTTTAAAGTAAAAAGAAAGGGACCTTTCCTTTTACCCCCCTTTTTTTGTTAAAATTTTCTTTGTTTTTTGGGATTTTTTAAAAATTTTTTTGGGGGGGAAATTTTTTTTAAAGGGGGGAAAATTTTTTTGGGGGGGAAAATTTCCCCCTTTTGGGGAAATATATGGGTTTAGGGTTTGGGGGGCCCTTGTTTCGGGGAAAAGGTTTTTCCCCGGGCCCTTTTGGGGGAAAAAAAAAAAAGGGGGGGAAAAAGGGAAGGGGCTTAGGGAAAAATTAAAAAAGGGCCAACGTTTTTCCCCGGGGGGGCCAAAAAAAGGACGGGTTTTTTGGCCCCGGATGGAAAAGCAAGGAAATGGGCGGGGAGGGGGTAAACCCAAAAGATTTCCCAAAAGGGAAAAAAATTTTTTAAGGGGGGGGCCCGGGGGGGAAAAAAAAGGGGGGAAAAAAAAATTTTCTCCCCCGGGGGGGGGGGGGCCCCCAAAAAAGGGGGTTTCCCCCGTTTTGGGGGAAAAAGGAATTTTGGTTTTAAAAAAAAGGGTTAGGGGGTGGGGACCCCCCGCTTCCTTAAAGCCGGGGAGGGGGAAAGCAAGTTTTTAAAAAATTGGGGGTTTTGAAACCAAAAAAAAAAGGGGGGCCAAAAATTTTTTTGGGGGGGGGGTGGGTTTTTAAAAAAATTTAGGGCAAATGGGTTTTGTAAAAATTTGGGGGGAAAAAAAAAAAAAACCCCAATAATTTTTGGGGGGGGTTTTGAAAAGGGGAAAGGGAATTTTCGGGAAAAAAGGGTGGCCCCCAAAAAAAAAAGGGGGAAAACCCCAAAAAACCCTCCCCATACCCTAAAAAACCCTTTTAAATTAAATGAAACCCTTTTCATACAATTAAAAATAAAAAAAAACCCAAAAGGGAAAAAACCTTTTTTGGGGAACCAAATCCACGGTTTTTGGGGGCCCCCCAAAAAAAAACCCCCCCCTTTTTAAAAATTTAATGTTGTTGGGGGGCAAAGGGGAAATTTTAAATTTAGAGGCTTCCCCCAAAAATTTCTTTTTAAAAAAAGAAAAGCCGGGGGGTGGGAAAAAAACCTCACCCAAATTTTTGGGGGGGCAGTAATTGGGGGTTTCAGTTTTTAAAAGGGGGGGGGGGTTTTTCCCACTGGAAAAAGGGGAAATTACCCAGGGAGGGTTTTAGGGGTTTTTCAAAAAAGGGGGGTTTTTTTGGGTGGTTCAATTTAAAAGAAAATTTTGGGGTTCAAAAGGGACCCCCCAAAGAATTTTGGAAAAGGGGGGGGAAAATTTTAAAAAAAAGGGGGCCCCCCCCCATGGGTTAGCGGGGGGGCCCAAATTTAAAAAAATTTTCTGGGGAAGGGAAAAAAATTTTTAAAATTTAAAAAATTGATCCTGGTAAGGGTTTCCCCGGGAAGCCCAAAAAATTTTTTTGGGGGGTTTTTTTTAAAGGGGTCAAATTTTTGGCTTTTAAAAAATTTGGGTACAGGTGGGTAAAAGGGGGGGGTTTAAGGGCCCCATTGCCTGGGGAAACCCTTTAGAGGGGGAAAAAATGGGGGCAAAATAAGGGTTTTTTGGTTGGGAAAAACCCCGGGGTTATTAAAAAAAGGGGAAAGCTTTTTACTTTTGAACCCCAGGGGTTGAAATTTTCCTTATTACCTTTTTTTTTGTTTTAAAAAAATTTAACCCCTTTTTTTGGGGTTAAAATCCCATCCCAAGGGTTCAATTTTTAAAGAAGGGGGGGGTTTTCCGGTTTGCTTCCCAAAGGGGTTTTTAAAAACTGGGGGGGGAGGGGTTAATTTTTAAAATGTTGTGGGAAATTTCCCAAAAATTGGGGTTTTATAAAAAAAAACCCAGGGAACCTGTTCCCAAAAAAGGGGGAAAAAAAAAAAAAAGTTTTTAAAAAACTGGGAAAACCCGGGGGTTTTTCAAAAAAATAATTTTCCGGGAACCCTAATAAAAGGGAAAAAAAAGTCAAACAAACCCAAAATTTTTTTTCCCTAAAAATTATAAGATCCCCTTTTCAAATCCCGGGTTTTTAAACCCTTAAAGGGACCCAAAAAAAAGGGGGGCCTTCAGGGGGGTTTTCAACTTTAAAAAATTTTTTAACCCCCAAAAAAAAAAATTTGGGAACCCCCCCAAGTTAAAAAAGCCCAAACCCCCCCAAAATTTTAAGAGAAAAATTAAATTTACGGGGGTTTTTTAGGGAAAAAAAATTTTTCCCATTCCCCTTTGGGCCCGGGAAAGAAACCCCTTTTTTTAAAGGCAAAAGGTAAAAAGAAAGGTTGGGGGAAAAAACTAAAAAAAATTTTTTTTCAAGTTCACAAAAAGGGGGCTGGAACTGGAAATAAATATGACAACAGTGCACTCTACTGACCAAATTAAAGCATGTGATGACCCTTTGATGTAGACAGTGGTGCCGAAGGGTCTAGATGAAGAAATATTTTTGTTATTGTTTTAACCAAGAGTTAAATTGCTAGATTTAAAAATGCAAATGTACTTTTATTGCTCCGTTTTCTGACCAGCCCCAGGCTGACTGTGATCTCTGTGTGCTCTTAAGGGAAATTGCACTTTACTGTGTGTATTTGTTATCTTTCAGTCATATATGAGATGCCCTCTCTGGTGTTAGTGGTGAGGATTGAGGATCCTTGATTGCTGGGCCAGGGCACGGGCATTACACAGTTATGATATGATAGCTAAGGGAGTTGCAACTCAGCTTTGACTTTTCAGGTTCCCTACATTCCAAAAGTGCAAAACCTGGTTGTAGGGAAGCTTGTCGGGGTCTTTAAAAAATTAGTCTAAATTTGTGAAATACCGGAAATATATCTGTTTTCCTACTTTCAGAACAGACAACCAGAGAACTTCTGTTCTAAATGTACTGATTATCACAAATAAAGTAACACAGTTATTTAAACAAAACATGCAGAGATTCTCTGATTTGGTCTCCAAAAAAAAAAAAAAATATTCCTGATACAGTATTGATGACATGTCTTTTAATGTTTGCAAAAACAGAACCCCAGATTCACTATTCTTCCATGCAGGACTAGCTTAGTCCTGCACAGAAGTGGCCATTTAGGATGGCAGCATGCCATGGATATTAATGAAGGCGCGCTGCCTGAGATCCTAAACGGACACGGATCATGCATGAATGCAGGGGGCATGTCTGAGAGCAGAGCTCTCAGAATATGCACGCCCCTGCAATCAAGAACAGCAGTTTAGGAATAAGAATGACTGAGACCACTCATAGGTGTTTGCATACCCCCAGCAACATCCCCCAAGTTTATAAGAGCAATAGTTAAAATATAAAATATAAACAAGCTGTTTTTTTTATGAAACAGATGAAATTTAACCGTAGGTGCACAGGTTTGCCCATTGCTTAACTACGTTTATTGCAGCTTAAATGGCACAAGAGGATAAAAATCAACATATATGTAAATGAAGCAGTACTGAAACAGTGTAATGGTCAGAGCATTCACCTTACGAGCAGTCATTCGAGGCTCACTCCAGTACATTCCATTTTCCATGTCAAATCACTTTATGAACAATATTTGTTGTTGCATAACCTACTAAATAGCATATATTTGTGAACTGGAGTACTGTATTAAATGCAGATGTGAGGTGTCATTATCATAATGTTGAAAAATCCTCAGATAATCACAAGTGCCCCATGCAGGATATGTACACATGAATCAGGGATACAAATCGAAGGTACAATGTGTAATGAATGATAAATCTATAGAGTTTTAAAATGCACCACCTTTCCAAGAACCATGTTATATTACTATCTAAATTAGTGCGGGGGGAGGCAGGAGTAAGCACTTTTAAGCAAGAGTAAGCATATTTAAGCAGTAGTAAGCGGGTTCAAGCCCGTTTGCGCGGGGGTAAGAAATGCACACATAGGTTAAGCAATATTGAAGCCAGCTCTGCAAGCATATTCAACCAGAGGTTAGCATTACTTACCTTCTCGCAAACCCGCACAAACCTCTTTACAATAGATTAAAATTGCCTTAATCACTCTATATGCAACAGCTGCTGTTCTGGCCAGAAAAAAATAAACAGAGCTGCAGGTCTTGAACCCAGCTCCCTGTACACTACAGTCACAGTAGTTAACCAGTAAGCCATCACAGCAGTACTTAAGATTGACGTATCACCAAACAGATCCTCACAATAGGAAAATCAAACTGAACATGGGAAAGGAATTTATATACAGTTTTATGTTGTATAACCTACTACATAACATAAATATGTGAATTGGAGTACTGCATTAAGCCCAGATGTGAGGTGTCAATATAATAAAGTATTGAAATCCCCTAATAAACACAAGGACCCCATACAGTGTACGTGCATATGAATCATGGATACAAAACACATATATAATGTAATGAATAATAAATCAATGACGCAATGCAAATATAATGCAACTTAAATATTTAGCAATGCTAAGCATTGAACAGCCCAGCTTAGGAGGTGTAAGCAATGTGTAGGCCAGCTAAGTCAGTCTGCCAATTGGTATACCTCTTTAAGCAATGCCAACCTTAGGTAAGCAGGTTTGCCCATAGCTTAGACTTTTCAAAACTGTCCAATCATGGCAAAGTGTGGAAAACTGGCCCTATTTAAACCCAACAGGCGGGAATACATCTCATAACTGCTTGTAGCTTCCTCTTGTAGGTACCATGTCTGGAATGGGAGAGGGTGTGCACTTTCGGGTGCAGCGCTGGGGCATCCAGGAGTCCCGAGTCATGGCAGGACCCCTTGTAAAAGACTATAAGCAGAGACTGCTGCAGGGCTAGTACCAGGGTACCAGTGGCATACCCCAAACTAGTAAGCAAATCAGGCATCACTATGCCGACCTGAAGCAGTGAAAGGGGGATCTCTTAGATCAGTGAATCCAAGAGGCAAGGAGGACAAGGGAAGTTCCAGCCGTGTGTAAGTATCAGTCCACTACCTGTTTAATAATTGCCAGCTCATGTATATTATGGATAGGTATGGCTAAATATTTCTCTTATGTCTTTCACAGAGTCAAGTGAGTGGGCTATGAATCAAGAGGCCCATGGATTTAGATTGGAGCGGTTGCGACACGAGGCAGGTTAGTAATACTCTTGCATGTACTGTCATAGGAAATAAATCTAAAAGTAGTAG
Organism: Protopterus annectens; assembly: GCF_019279795.1. Lineage (NCBI taxonomy): Eukaryota > Metazoa > Chordata > Ceratodontiformes > Protopteridae > Protopterus > Protopterus annectens. Next base: position 720,066,424 of record NC_056726.1, read on the forward strand.
TAAGTTAATTGTCTGTATAAAAGCTATATTGTTTAAGGCATGTACTGCATACACCAGAGAATATGGCAGGAAGAGTCTCATATAGGTTGTATGTAAATAAAAGCATAACAGTGTAAGAAACTTCTCTATGTGGAAGATTTTCAGTCCATATATCTCTAGTTAATCACTGTATATTAATCAGATCAGACAATAGTAGTAGAAGTAGTGAACTTAAACTCATCTTAAGTCAAAACAAAACAAAAAATAATAATATAAAATATATAATTGTACAGCATTACTAAGTATTTGAAAGTAATCCAAGCAAGGCAGGCAGTCTGTTTCCAGTCAAAAATCCTTTATTAAGTACACAGACAAGCGATCCAAGTGAAACAAAAATAGAGTAATAATTTCCTCACAAGCTCTCTAAATATATATATATACTTTTTATTAGGCATGGGAGTGGTTTATTGTGCTGTAAAACAAAGTGTTATTGGTACACATGTTAAATTCACATCCCTTCCCCCATCAGTGTGACATTCGTGCTGGTCCTGCCCTACTTAGTAGCTGTCATAATAATATATAACCCTTATGCACTTTAAATAAAATTTATAATGATGTGGCACCTCTTATTTAACCAGATTATTAAGTACATTAAATAAAAGCATAATAGCCTGACAATAAAGGTCTAACTGCTGGACTGCGTGTGTTTGCTCTGGTATCATATGGTAATGTAGAGTTGCAATCACTTAACAGTACCGTCGTATTAAGCACTATTACCCACACTGTGCTACATAAATAAAATGTGTAGGAATGTCTGTATATGACTGTTGTAATCCTAAGAGGTCATATAGTACAACTGAGAGAGACTTAGACTGAAAACAATGAAACAATAGACAACAAAATCCAAATAGCATACTCAACTGAGATGTGAACTGTTGTATTTTAAGCACACACAGCCATGGTTCGAATCCTGGGAGTGGTAGTAGGCTGTATGCAGAATCATAACCCAGAAATGTACAGATATGTCCAAAATGTCCAGTAAATTGGCCCATATCTGCTGCCTGCCACCCTGTCCCCTTGGGAAATTAGTGGGATAATCCCAGACATTTAGACAGCAAACAAGAAATACAACGGATTGTAAGACATCTATAAGAACAAAGCCATCACTCTAGCAACTCCCCAAAATGTCATGAAAGTAATAAGCCAAGTATGTCCCATCTACACACCCATGTCGTCAAGCTGTGACCAGAGTGTGTACAGTAACAGAGTGAGACATATGTGCACAATACTAATGTGGAATCTGGTAATTTGTGTGGCAACATTCAGGTAGTGTTAACAAACATTGCTCCCACAGGTCTGTCAGATACGAACACTGTGCCTAGAAATAAAATATTGATATCCTGTACTGGTACTGTTTACTCTGGTATTGTATGGCATTGTTAGTGTTGCAGTTGCTCTGAATAATAAGTTATTACTCATCACTGTCACCCACACTGTGCTACATAATAAAACTGTCTAGGAAATCCTATATAAGAGTGTTGTAATTACAAGGTCAGAATGTAAAACCACAGGAGAATTATAGACAGAAATATATATGTTGCTTTCCAGGCCAAGGCCTTCAAGTAGTACAACAGTAAAGACAGACTGGGCCACAGGATAACAATCAATCAACAGTAAGTAATGCAGATGTATAGTCCAGCAGCCTCTAGCTACACTCTGTACACAATCCCTAGGGGGTAAAGACTTCAGTTATCTGTTACATAACAAGGCATAAGTGAAACCATCACAATCACACTGACCAACAGAGCAGTCTGTATGGCAGGAGCAGTAGGCCTGCATGTACCCAAGGTGAATTGTATGGTAATGTACATCCAGATACCTTAAGGCAGCTTACTCTTGATACCCCTCACATGTTGTAACAGCCTAGGTTAGTTATGGTGCATCCCCCCATAGACTGACATACGGGGGCATATACGACTGTTACATACACTGACCTCTGGACTGCATAAGGGCACACATGTATTGTGCAGATGAAGCCAACACATATATGGATCCAACCTCAAAATATGTGTGGGAGCCACAACAACAGTGGAATGATGGCAGGAATGGAATCATGACATATTCACAGGCCAATAGGGGTCGCCATGGGCACCAGCTGTGCCAATAGCTATGCTAACTTAGTCATGGCGACCTTTGAGGATACCCACATCATCAGAGATCCACATATTTATTTCTACAAGAGATTTGTAGATGATCTCTTTTTTCTTTGGAAGGGAACACATGAAGAGCTCCTAAACTTTCACAGTGAACTTAATTTGAGAAATTCATTTTTGAAATTCACCATGGATTGGTCTTTAGATAGCATAGACTTTTTAGACGTTACAGTCTTTAAGTCAGGGGATGGTATAAATACTAGGATCTTTAGGAAAACTTGTTATAAACCATCTTTCCTTCATAGATCTAGCATGCACCATCCACATATCTTTGATAATATTATCAAAGGACAAGCTATGCGTGTTTCAAGACTTTCTACCAGGACAGAGGACTATAATATAGGATTATCTACACTTAAAGAAGGACTTAGTACCAGGGGCTATACATTAGATGAGATAGACAGAGTATATAGACAGATGAACACATTGAGAGAGAGTAGAGCTAGACCATACTTTTCTCAGGACACTCGCCTAGGAACAAATTCGAACAGTACTATCAAAGCATGCACACTTGATATTATCCTACCTTTTGGTAAGGGACTCAATGTGATCCAACAATCAGTTGAGAGACACTGGAATATATTAACTGTTGATAATCGAATAGCCAACTTAGTAGGAAGTATCCCATCATTTACTTATAGCAACATGTACAGCTTGAAGAGAATATTATGTGGTAATCAAATGATAACACCTATACTAAGGACAGGGCTGGAGAGGACTAGTCAGTGTGGTAGATGCCCACAATGTAGATACATTGATGAATCACACTATTTCAGACATCCCACCACGAACCATCTTTGGACAATACACTGCAACAGTGACTGTAACACCAAGAACGTTATATATGTAGCTCACTGTGTGCATTGTTATTCGTTCTATGTAGGGAAAACCAATAGAACACTAAGGGAAAGAATCAGAGACCATGGGTATTGTCTGAATAGACAGCAGGAATATAGTGCTTTGGCGAAACATACTTTAAGGGAAGGTAGACAACACACCTTCTTGTTTCAAGTACTACAAGTGGTTCCAGTGGGATGGAGATTAGGGGACATGTCAAATACCACAGAACAAGCTGAGTTGAAGTGGATATGTAGGCTAGCTGCCCATAGGGAGAAAGGTTTGAATGAAGTGTTGTCCATCAAACCACACCTTAAGGGAAGGTCTATTAGATAGACCGTCCGTCCATCATTGTTTAGTGGCTACAGTGTAATCTATGAGTCACCCAGTTGCTAGATGTTTTCATCTGTTTTCATCTGCCTTTAATAATGGTTATAACCACATTATAACATTTATGATTCCATTAATATGTATTGGTCCAATTTCAACTGACATTGTTTTATCACAATACATACTTCCTTTCTGTAGTTCAGTTACATATATTCCTTAATCAATATACATTGATGCATTTATGACTATGTTCAGCATAGACATATGATTATTTGGAAGTTATAGATAGTGTTTGCATATCTTGCGCTTGGTCACCAATGTGTATTATTACACCAGTGATTTATTCTCTGAATCAGAGATCGAAGTATAGAGTATATACAGTGTTAGTGATATTAATTTGCCTCTCTGGAAAAGTATTTACAAGTAGCTAGTAATTATTTGCATTATTTGCACTTAGCGAGGAACTAACATTCATCAGCTTGTTAGTATGTCGATGCTTTATTATGTTAGTTATTTAGGACTAGTTATTTAGGACTGAATTTAGCAGTCATACATTTCTGGATGGATTTAGTTGTATGGTCATAACTTTTAGAGACACATTTTCATATCAGTTAGTTATATGAGAGGTTTATTATTATTTTTATTATTATTATTAACATTATTATCATTATTACTATTATTATTTTTTCGTTTATATTATTAGTGTTATTATCATCATTTTTAATATCTTCCACATTATTTATAACACTCATTGCTTTGTTTATATTACGTTATATTTATTTGTTTTTAAGTGTTTTTAAGTGTTACATCTATGGGATTTCTTAGAAGCGTTGCTTTCATATATATACTTTATTTTTATTTATTATATATTTGCTGCGCTTCTTATGTTTATGGGAAGTGTCCTATGCATGCGCTTATTCAGCTAAGCTGTTGTTTTTATATATTCTCTACATGTCTTTGTATGTACAACTTATATATTATTATATTCATGCTTTATTATTCTAAGCATGTGATGCTCCTGAAGTGAGCTACTGGTGTTGAAGCTGTCACTTTAAATGTAAATAGCAGGTTTGCTGACAAGCTTGAGTGAAAGTCACATGTATTAGTACCATGTTTAGGATTGGATGGAAGTCTGTTTTAAAATATTCCTAACATATTTAAACTGTTTTAAACTAATTATATCTGTTTGTCTGAAGAAGCAGGTGGAGTGCCTCATAAGCTCACAAATAAAATTGTTATATTTTATTATTTCGCTACTGTTTGGATGTGTGTTATACCTTTTGTTGAGCACGAGGATTGGACGAAGGGTTGTGTTTCAGTTAATGTTTGGAACTTTGGACATTTGCAGCGGATTATTTCCAGGAGTCTCTTGGAGCCGGTATTTGGCTGAACTACCACAATTTGAACAATATATCTTTGTTTGTTCATCAACTTGCTTGGGGGAGTTCGTTATATAACGCAGATACTGTTTTGCTTTGGAACGTTCGTCAGCTTGTTTTCTGGAAGCTGGTGAGGTTACGCTGAAGCAGTTTGGTGAGTGAAAGAGCTCTTTGTAGTCGCAGTACTAAATTTAGTGCTGAATTAACTGTTACAGACATTTTAATATTACGGCTACGTGTTTGGTGCTATAGCTTGGTTACACAGCACCCCAACACCCTCTTGACTTTTACAACAGCATACCAGCAGTTATTATATTGTTTCTTAGCTCCAGGGTGTGTTTCTCTGCATATATATATATATATATATATATATATATATATATATATATATATGTTTGTCTACAGATATACAGATATCCTTATGTAGACATATTTATATAAACACATATATACAACATAATATATATATATATATATATATATATATATATATATATATATATATATGGGTCTACTTCTAAAGACCGAACCAACGATTCCCCGACACAGAAATCACCGACGCCAGAAAACCGACAACACACAAACCCGACAACGCGAAACACCGAACACCATAACACCGACACACTACACGTAAACAACACAGTACACTACAACACATATCCACTAGCCCTAACCCAAACCCTAACCCTAAGGTCCGACACTGCCGACACTCTCCTACCTGCACCCTAACCCTAACTCACTTACACCCAACCCCAAGCTCGACACTACCGCACACTCTCCCTACCTGCACCCTAACCCTAACTCACTTACACACCCCTCAACCCCAAGCTCCGACACTACCGCACACTCTCCTACCTGCACCCTAACCCTAACTCACTTACACACCCAACCCCAAGCTCCGACACTACCGCACACTCACCTATCACACACCCTAACCCTACATCCCTGAGTATTGCACACTTACCTGTCCTCCCTACTCCTAAATCCTCACTATCGCATACTTACCAGGTCGCTTACACATTCCCTTGTCGGTCTTCCGTCTGTCGGGATTCGGCGTGTCGGTCAACTGCGTTGTCGGTCGCTTGGTGTCGGTGATTTCACTGTCGGCGAATCGGCTTTGGTCATTAGAAGTAGACCCATATATATATATATATATATACATATATATATATATATATATATATATATATATATATATATATATATATATATATATATATATATATATATATATATATATATATAATTTATTTTACATTTGTTAACCAGGAAATTCCAACTGGACCAGGTCCATTTTCAGCGTAGACCTGGGGAGAAAAGCTCAGGCATCAAGTTTTACAAATACAGTACATCCAGCATAATACACAAAACAGGTTACATCATGTATGCTGAGCATAGTAATATAACAAGAAATTAATAAAACACTCCAGGTAAAAGAAGATATAGAATACACACACATGTATGTATGTAAATACATGTTCCCTATATTACCAACACAGTGCTGCATGCTATGTGTGAGGGAACAACACACATAGCAATACACACAGATATATACAGCTGTAAGTGTATGCAACATGGACGGGTATGTCACATGTGCACCCCTTGCTGGGACCACATTGCCCTTGTCTGTGAAGTAGGGAATGGGAATATGGGGAAGGATAGCAGTTATATTTGTGGAGGTGTTACGGGTTGGTAGATATAGAGGACAGCCTACAGGGGTGGTATATGACACATGTGGTGGATAAACATCCTGTATGCTGTGTGTGGTCTGCTATGTGGAAGCCTCATGGGCCCCATATGGAAACAATGGGAACAAGGCCCCCACCCATTGCTACTCACAACAGCAGTCCATGGCGCTGAATGTGCCTGGCCTGGAGGCTGAGCAGCAGGAACATGTGGACCTTTTGAATGTGTACTAGGTGCCCCAAGGTGCTGTAGCACATCCCACAAGTGTCTGTGGAGCTCCCTATGGAACAGACCCTGGACCTGATCTCAGGTGACAGGATCATAGTCATAGAGTCATAGAGTCATAGATTAGTAGAGTCATAGATTAGTACTAGGCTAACTGCCCTTGTGAGCCATTTTAAGCCTAGCCAATTATCCCTTATGAGACTCAAACCCTGCACCCTGTGTTTGTAAGACAAACACCTTAACCATTAGGCCATCCTCCCAACCCTTGTCTGTGTGTGCCCTCAGAGGGGGGACAACATCCCCTGAGGTGGCTCCAATTGAAGGTAGTGCTGGACCAGAAGATGAGGAGGCCCCAGGGTGGGACCACATGTGATGTGGCCTGGTAACATGGCCAGATGAGGTTGGAGAAGTGGTTCTGCTGGCAACTATTCCCTAAACATGCTATTATGTCAATGTTATGGAACATATGTGGGTAGTAATAGTCCACACATTCCTGGAACATGTACAACAGCATGCATAGATATTCTCAATAACACAGAATGACAGATCTTCAGCAATCACATAGCAAGCATACCACATGCATATATGGAACCATGGTGGCCCTGACAATGGCATGCAGGTGAACTAGTCTGTAACAGGCCAGCAATGATAGTGTCCACACAGGGAACATGGCTACAAAAACATACCACAAAGTGTGGTACAATACAATATATGTCCCAATGGTAGGTAAGCTGTAGCCATACCTATTGTGTCGTGTGAACAGTTTGTTGTCGCTGATATGGTGGGAATGTAACAGAGATGTGTATTAAAAACTATGGTAACCCTGCTGTATGTGTTGCTCAGACCTGTTTCCATCTTTATGTCTTTCAGGCAAGATGTCTCACAGCCATCTACCCACGTATTCAGCGGCAGAAAATGAGGTTGTGTTGAACCGCCTAATACAGCACTATCCTGTTCTGTTCATCAAGGCTGCCCATGAGTAGCATGAGTGGACTGCCCTGTGGAACAATCTAGTCCACAGGGTCAATGATGTCGGCATGCATAACCACAGTTATAAGTATTTCTGGCATCATTGTTCTGATCTGCTTCTCAATGCCCATCGGCGTGCTGCTGCATTCTAGGGGGATGAACTCGCAAGGGGGGGTCATGCCATCCATCCCCCCTGACACGTCTTGAGGAGCTCCTCGCCAACCTTGTGGAACCTGCCCTGCCAAACACCCAACAACTGGCAGAGGCCATTGTGGAGGTGGGTGCTACCCACAAACCGGCTGAGGAGCATGCAGGTAAGGCCACAGGGCACATCAGTAGACCACTGTTGTGTATGCATCCACATCTGTACAGGTAGATCATGCATATGTGAGATGTCATATGTATAGTTTGTTGCTGTGTCGTAGTAATAAACAGATGTGCATAAGCGATAGTATTGTGGACTTGTACTGTTGATGTACTGTAATGCTGCACCCACCGTGTAGCAATGCCACAGCTGTGGCTACTGACATCGCATCTTTCACACTCTTATGTAGGTCCCTCTGGTATAACACCAAGGCAGCAGCCTGTAGCTGGTGAGTATAGTTTATGTTGATGCTTGCCAATACACCAGGCATGTAATGGTTATGGTATATTGCACACATCTAACACAACTACCCATAATGCATGCCATACATGTTCATGTATTGTTACTGTTAAATGCACTGCATCACAGTGGTGACCATGATGGGGTATGGGAAGGGTATGTCAGACACCTGCAAGATAACTAACATCCTGTCATTGTGAAATATGTCCACAGAGATGAACATAATGGTGGGACACATGGCCTACAGTAGGGACATGTGTGAAACATAATTTTTATACAGTGCAACAACAGTGTATATACCAGTATTACAATGGCAACTGTTACAGATGTACACTATGGCATAACATAATACTGTGGTTGACATTATTAGCCTGTTTAGGCCATACTTGTCAAGGATCTGCAAAAAGGCTGAAGGTGGGGAGGGTGTGTCAGCATGACACACCAGTGTACTGCAGCAGGGATCCTAAGGATGCTAAGAATGGCTGTATCTGCATACAGTCAGGTTCAGGAACTGTGGCAGACATAACCTTATCCCCACAGCAATAGTGATGGCAGTGTGTGAACACCAAGGGATGTGCACATGAGTAGACCTTGTAATCATGCAGTGTTGGGGGGCATGTGTAGGGCAGACTGACCATATACTGGCAAATGCAGATGGCCCATGCTAGTATACCCCTGCCAAGAATGGTGACTACTGTAGTACACATAACAATAGGTGCAACAAACTGTCATGATAAGGGCATGCACACATATGCACCCATGGAGTGTATGCATGGCGGTCAGCATCTGCACACCTAAACATGTCTGAGGCACTGCATGTGAATGTACAGGATATATGTCACATATCAGGCTCATGTACTGTTAATATATGTGGTGATGTGGTCCAATGGCAGATCAAAGAAGAGTGCGTCATATTAATAAGGGTGTGTATACTCCCCATAGCCATGGTACGGCCTGAAGGTTGTTAGTGTAATAGTATTGAATTGGTCATACATGCACCAATGATGTTGAGATCTGTAACCCAGACATCAGGCATTCAAAAATGACATCTGACCACATATCATCCCGAGTACTTGTCGCTGAAAAACATAGGGGCTGTGATCATTACAGCAGACATAACTGACACAGTAATACACATTCAGCAATGGGTTGTACACCTGTGAGGTTTGGTGCACAGTATATGGCAGGGTGCGGAACAGGTGCACAGCAATACTGTGTACATGGGTGCAGTGTTTTCCCGGGGAAGGGGCATCACCTACTAGCACAGCCCATACATCACACACATGTATACTTTTGCTAGCATGAATTGACTATAGCTGCACTGCATGCTGTTGAGTACCATATGTTATGCATATTGACAGATGGGTAATGGGAGGACTGTGTGTATTATCTTTGTTCAACCTCACCTGTGTGTGTGTGTGTGTGTGTGTGTGTGTGTGTGTGTGTGTGTGTGTGTGTGTGTGTGTGTGTGTGTGTGTGTGTGCGTGTGTGCGTGTGTGTGTGTGTGTGTGCATGTGGTGGGATGGGGGGTTATTTTGTCTGTAAGTGCATTCTGGTGGAGTGGAGGGGAGTTGATGCATGTAGGATGTGTGCGTGCATGTGTGCGTTTTTGTGTGGGTGTCCATGTATGCACGTGTGATTGTGGGGTTGTTCATATGGCAGTACTTCCCTTTGGGGTTGTGTAGTACATGGACATGGACTGACACATAAGACACCAGGAATACATGTCTGACATGTAATCACATCACAGCTGATAATATAATAAGGTCGGTAGCATGGAACATGCATTGGGAGGGGATGTAGACACCAAGTATACCTTTAGTATTGCAATCAGCAGAGAGGTGAAAGACAACCCACATATGCAGCACTACAGATGCATTGGAGAATTACTAGACAACACCAGGGAGTATATCCATATATTACAATTGTCACATGATAGGTTGATTGAGCAGCACATCTGGCATGTACTGAGCAATACTTACACATGACACTCCAGTGTGTGACATTATGGAGTGAACATAGTAGCCCCTAACATATGGGGTCATGCTCACGATGTCCAGACATACACAGGGTGAACACTGCATGACAGCAGTGAGGCCATGTAAAACCTACTCCACTTAGGTCAAGGAGATAATGGAGTAACAGGTCTTGTGTTGTGATCACTTGTCTAAGCATTTAGAGGAATGATACGTTAATGAGTGGTATTAATGTTTGTATGTTACCAAGTATGATGCAGGATGCGGAACTTATGTGAATAAATGTGGGACTGTCTGTAAAATCAAGGACAGGTAGGTATTAGGTGGAATGTGTGTGTGTGTGTGTGTGTGTGTGTGTGTGTGTGTGTGTGTGTGTGTGTGTGTGTGAGTGTGTATACTGTTATGCAATGCTGTACAGGTCTTAAAGTGCATTTCTTGTTTTCAACCACAGGTGGCGAGGTAAATCAGGGTCCCGCCTGCATGCAATCTGATGTTGGTATCCATACAGACACTGAAGATGAGTTGAGGCTCGGGCGGAGCTGTCAGGGGCCAAAATTGCACCATCGTTTGACATCCCCCTCTTAGCCACCTCAACCCCACACACAGTTAGAGTGCCTATACATACCCCATCACCAGTGGCCATAGCAGAGGGACAGTTGGCAGTTGGTGGCAGTGCACAGGAGAGTGTGGTATCCATGCCTACTGTGTCTGGTCATAGCAGGCATAGCAGGATATTTGGCAGGGCACCACAGAGCTCATGGTAGGGCCACTGGTCATCATGCCCCTGGCAAAAGCTCAACAACTGGTACCACCAGGTGCATGTTTCAGACTGTCTTGGGAGTGCAGGCATTTATGGAACTATACACCAGACAGGGCCTGAAGCTGCAGAGGGCTGGTCTCACATCTGCAAGTGACAACTTCCATGAATTGCCTGGTGCCTTCCGTGATTATACCGAGATCATGGATAGACGGTTGGGTGAGATGGTGGGCCTCATCGGCCATGGTTTGTCTGTGCTTGAACATTTGGTGGGTGTGCGGCGACGGCCGTGTGGATGTAGGCCAGCAACACCAACAGCTGGGGGTCAACGTGGACATGTTAGGACACCGAGGTGCTCCTGTAGTGGCAGTACCAGCCCCAGCACTGCAGGGCGGGGCGTTGTGCTCACCACATCACAGCAGGCCATGTGCACATGGCCCTGGCCAGTCCCAGGAGGGACCTGGTTCCAGAAGACATCTGTCATCATCAGGGGAGGGTAGCACATCAAGGTCTGTACCTGGGCGTGCCCATGGAACCCCTGGCAGGCACAGTCCTCGTGTTCATGACCAGAGGTGGTGAACTGCACACCCTGCCAGGTATGGTCTGTAGCTGTCCAAAAACACCTGTATAGGGCTGCCACATGGCAGAACTGTGTGCATGCATACCCCTACACTATACGAACACACCTAGGGCAACCCCATACCTACACACACAACATCACCGTGCCCATTTCAACTAATTACACCCCTCACACACGCATGGTGTCAAACGTATGGACCATCCTCAGTCTCTGTCAAAACAACAACACACCCTGTGCATATGATGATACCTGTGTCACATCCCTGTCATCCTTAACATTGATGCAGGGACAGGCTAATATGGTTCTGATGCACACAGTGACTGTACTACAGTGTACCAATGTACTGCAGTGTAACATGTTGTCAAGAGTAATGTTTAATGCATACATGTCAGGTAGTGCAGCTGTCCAGCAATGATGCATTATAGCTGTTATAACACTGGGTGATTGTGGTCTCCATAATGTTATCCATTTGTGTTGTTGGTGTACATGAGTCAGAAAGAGGATGGTCTGCAGTCATATTCCACAAGGGGTATGGCACTGTGGTGACACGATGGCTGTAACATATCCGGGGTACAGTTGAACACGTCACAAGTTTATATAACAGTTATTGTATGCGCCACATGGACAGGTGACTCACTGGGACATGTTTAATCAGCAACATGATGTAGACCCATCCACATACACACACACTCTTACTTGGCAACACTGGGAGTAGATCCCTACCTAGCTATGTAGTGCTACTGAAGTGTGTGGCTTTAATTGCACATACCAGACAGTGTTTAGGGTGAGGTGTGTTCCAGGTTACATGTTATATGCAGAACATCCCCAGGCATGTACAGTATGGTAATGGGGGGGTGTAATGTTTGTATATGGACAACACATAGTATGACATACCATCATATACACATTAACAGACACATAACAGGCAGACACACATCTGAGAGACCTGGGCCTATCGGTGCTATCTAACTTGTCATTGTGTCCAATGTGTTACAGGTAGGCTGCACACATCACATGAATAACTGGGCTGGTTTGTGATATCAATTACCTGTATGGTTAATGGTGACAGTGGTCACCATACAGCGGTACATGGGACATATATCAGCTGCACCATGATGTAATGACAGTGTACACAGCACCCACATCCCACAGTGGATAATGTACTCACTGGAACCCATGATGACACTCTGACATACCCACCATCACACATTGCCCACAACTGTGATACAACCCATTGTATATCCCAACAGTGGCAGTACAGGGATATGCATCTAATGCACATGCCACAGGCATAGTAGTGTGTTGCATTGTCATGCCTCACCTATGGGCAGCAACAACACTATCCATACTACTGTGTGGCAATGTGTATTGTAATAAGAGTATGTGGCCACAGAATTCTGTACCCTACAGATATACTGACATGCACACATGCACACACTTGCCAGAACTCAGTGGGTAACCCATGCCTATCAACCCATTTGTACAACACTGTTGTCCTGGTACTGCAAGACCCATGTAGTTATGAGGGAGAGGAGCATAACAGGGTTCATGTAATGTCCAGTAAGGCAGCAGCCACATCTTACTATGGCAATGGGTGTTGCAGTGGTTCTGAAGGCCCTCATGGTATTCCCCACTACAGGTATACTAACACACAGACACTGCTATCCTCAGTAATGCACACGTACACATGTGTCAATACTGGGGCTATTGTCCATGGAGAGATGGGTAGTGTAGGGGATATGTGCACAGTGGTATCATGTCACCTGCCATGTGCCAGCAGACAATCTATTGACAGACACTACTGTGTTGACCCACAGGGTGAGAGTGACATGCATCAGCCAATCCTCTGTCACTGAGATGATCCAGTTGACATGTATGCAACATGTATTACAACACATGGTTAGTGTCTGTGATGGAGACCTGTACCCAAGCATGTTCTGTTGACTGTGGTAGTGTAATGGAGGTACCCTTGGCATGTGGTGTGTACAGGGTGTCTCCTATATGTGCCAGTTATAACACAGCTAGGCAGACATGTCAGTCTCAGTCAAGCATAGGTTGCCTGTGCGTATCCAAGTTGGATACCTGCCATCTGCACATCTGTACAGGGACTGACAGACATCAGCTTGGCAAGTAGCTATGCAGTAGGATGAATGTGTCGACAGATAGATGTTTGACAACAATATGTATGCCATTGCTACTTGTTGGAAGCCCTCCCTGACATGTGCTGTACAGACGATAGTCTACAGTTACATTCTACATGTCAGACCATTATCCAGTAGGGGATATATATTGTCACACAGCTCACACACCAAGAACACGATAGGGATGCCTCAGAGTCCAGATATGCCTGCAGGTGTGCTTGTTGTTGGTAGTACATTTAGCACTCTACTCTTGCTTGGGAAAGCACTGTCAACAATAGTACCACCAAGATACACTACATGCCAGTGTGACAGCACATAACCTGGGTTACTACCCTTGTATGTAACACATTCACACAGATAACAGTGCTGTACAGGTCTTATATACTTGTGTGTCCCAGACATGACACCCCTTGCTACAATAATGACAGCACATAGATGCATTTATTGTACATGGCATTACATACAGTTATTAAAGATGTCATTACCCTGCTATGTTATCAGACTGGGATGTGAGCACTGGTTACCAGGGCTGAGCCATGCTTAGCAGGTGTCATCATTGCTACAATTTAACAACTAAGCAGATTTGCACACTGGTAAGCGAAGCCTATACAGTGCAAGTGCCCCTTACCATAGCTTAGCACTACTTAGCTTTGCTCAAACTCTCACAAACCCGTGCAAACATGCTTAATGCTGCTTGTAACTGCCTTACCCACTGTGTATCCAGCAGCCCTTGTTCTGCCCAGCAGCAAAATAATCATCCTTTGCAGGTATTGAACCCATCACCTGGTATACTACAGTCACAACAGGTAACCACTACGCCATGTCAGCTGTAAAGGTAGTTGTTGTTTTTCCAATATATCTGTCGCAACACATATTTAATAGTATTGAACAATTGATTTGCCTTCCACAATTGTGTAGTACTGGTTATTGATATTACTGTTGCATCACATATGTTGTTATATCTAAATATACACATATCAGATACATACAGTGAGATACATCTGGGAAGGTATACATACATACAGTGAGATACATCTGGGAAGGTATACAAAACCTTGATGTTTACACATGACAGGTGCATGGATCTATACATATACATATACCTATGTTGATATATGTCTACATGTACATACACATATATATTTATACATATGCATGTCTGCACAACTGTATAGTACATCATATATATGGTCATTTGTAGACATATGTATATATGCACATCCTATGTGTACAGATATACAGATTTATGTTGATATATATGTAGATATCTATAACTATATGTGCATACATATTTAATCAGATATACCTATTTATGTCAATATATATGTAGATATCCATAACTATATGTGCATATGTATCTATATATCTGCATATGTGTAGACATATATTGCTGTGTATATGTATATATTTTAGTGTTTATATGCATATATATATATATATATATATATATATATATATATATATATATATATATATGTTTACCATATGTGCAGAACAACAAGTGAAGTCCTACCTCAGCATCAATAGTCCCAACCTCTTAGTGCAAGAGGATGTCATGTATGTATTGCAGGTATATATGTAGACTGTTGCTACTGTAACAGGAGTTGTCTTAACAGACATGTTGTGTGTGGGAGGTCACATCTGCTTTTGACATGTGCACCATTGGCTACTGACAGACATCCTAAGGACATCATAGTACAGTACCACTGCTAACACAGTAATGATCCTGTGGACTACAGCAGAGATATGACCAATATATCTGGACAGTCTAGCACTCTGTGGTCAGTTCAGAGGTGTACACAAATCTCCTTCATGCGGGACATGTGGACCACGCCTCACAATATGGATGATAATAGCCATGTGCATAGTTATAACACATAAATACTGAACTACATATGCCCACACAGTTTATGTAATCACACACGCCAGTCTGTCCTAACACATAATACCTGGTGGTGCAAAGGTCACATGGCTACATACTACCCAGTAGTTACTGACATACATCTGTACAGAATCCCAATGCTTTGTCAGAAATACACAACTGTTACTGTGGCCTTGCATCAGTATGTCTTACAAATAACTGGACATAACAGCACACTGGGTAATTACACTAGGCTGCTAGGCATGTCACAAAGCACTGTGCAAACTACAGGCAGACTGCCACAGTACTGGACTACATTTTGTATGGGGGAATACACATGTACCTGCAATTACAGCAGGATCTACACACATGTCACAGCACAGAGTAACAGACACCTGTGAGAAAGTGCATACCCACAACCAATGTGAACACAGCCACATATGATATGCAGCCTAATATGACACTATATGGACTGTCTGATAAACACCATCCTCATATGTGCCACTCACACACTAATCCTACATACACTGGGTCATGACACAGTGTGGCCCAATGCCTGTCTGTGGTATGGGACATGTGTGTGTCTTGCCCTACAGGCATGTAAGCCAATAGGGTACCATACACTGGAGTAGCATGTAACATCAGATAGAACAGGGACAAAAACAATGGCATCTATCACAGTATGTGCACAGCCCACGGTACGTATGCCTAATACACATACTGTCGACAATCACCATAAGTACACAAACCCAAGTACTGTACACACAACCACAGAATGCCCAGGTTATGTCCTCAGAAACAACCCCTACTATCCATAACATGTCTAGTAGTCTGATATCTGACTGGCATGTTATCTGGTATGATGGCAATAAATAATGGTGTACAGAACATATGCACCTCTTGCTATATGACATATGTACAAAGGTTGACAGACTTGTGGCTGGAGCTACTAACACTAGCCCAATATTGACACGTTGCTGTGATAACCTCATACATTTACTGTCGTACTAGGGCTTGTTGTGACATATGTCCTATGAGGGATATGAAGACAGTAACTCTCATGGCTGTCATCATGTACTGACTGCAGTCCTCACACTATGCTTCTGCAGTTCTCAGATAGGTGTTCTGTGAGTAACACAAGAAACAAAAGACTCCACACACTGTCCAGTCTGCAGATAACCATACAGATGGGGGCTTTCTCAAACACATAACACTGTCATGACAGGTATTAAATCATGTAGATCAGCCATATCCACACATATCCTGTTAAACAGACATTACTCCAAATGCAGAAGAGCAGCACTTACATTCTGTAGTCATGTCTAGCACATCCTCTTCCTTTCAGTTGGCCTGTTTCCACAGTGTATGTTGTTAGAGGTAAATCCCAATACCATCTCTGATGCTGTTTGTCAAACACCAAATTTAGGTCCTGCTCACAGTGAATGAAAAGGCCCAACACCAACATGATGTTCTTAGATATTGGAGTGTGTTTCCATGCAATTGGCTATGGGAATGGTACCACAGCTGTTCCACATGCAATCTGCTAGAGGGGGACTGCAATTCTTGCAGAGGCCATCAGCTGATCCTGAGCATCACTTACAAAACACAAGCTGCTGGCTAAGCAAGGCAGATGTACATCACCACATCCACCAGAGAGGGGGTGAGAGAGACAGACAGAGACAAAGTAATTCAAGGATGGGGTGGGAGTGTAAAACCTAAGCATGTTTGTGTCACAAACCTACCAGTACACAGTATCAACCCCCTGACTGCCTACATATTGCTATCACGTGTCTATGCAGGTATTGCATGTGCCACATAGCTTACATGTTTGGGAGCTGTCCAAAGGTATATCTGATGTTGAGTGATATCTGCAACAGTGATATAGTAGCGATAAGGTAGGTGTAGTAGACATGCCTGTCCACAAGAACAGGTGTAAATGTCAACACAGCCACACTCTCTCAGGGACTCACACACATTGACACAGTTGGCATGGTCAGGAATACACTTCTTAACTAGCCAGTTTGCCACAATACAGTAATGCGCAGGTATCACATGCACCACAAGTGTCATCCAGATGTTATATGTGCAAAGGGTATGTGAAGGTATCTGACATCAGACAGCATGCTTCATTAGGCCAATGGGAGTTGTAGTGAGTGTGAATGTGGTCAAAAGCATCAAACTCCACACACGCAGGCATGGGGTGCTAGTACTGACATGCATGGGTGCATTGCTTCACAGGATGTGTAATGGTTGTGCCAGAAGGCTGTACAAGGCTAAGTGAAGGGTATACCTTGGAATCAGGCCACATGACAATGGTCTGCAGTGTGGCTCAGGGGTGTAGTATCTGGATTGGCCCACACAGGTGGGTATTGTATTCACCATCCAGTCACATAGGTTACTACTGTGTGTGGCCAGTGCTGTGCAATGCTTGCCATGTATGTGTTCTATAGTCCATTACATGGATGGTGTCTGGGATGTGTACATGTCCCACATGCATGTTCAGAGACATGTGGAACTGTACCTGGGGTGTCTGGCCCATGTTGTGTACACAGATTGTTATCATCAGATGTGCCAGTCCTGGCCTCATGTGGTGGGAACTGGTACTGGACACCAGGTTGACCCTGCATCTACATTTATAGCATGATGCAGGTATTCCCTGGTGTCAGTGGCATCTGTCCATACAGGGCATGTGTTTAAGGCATGGTATGTCCTTTGTGGGTCACATATGATGGCACCACAGTTGTTGCAAGCATCCAGTGAGGAACATAGTGAAGGCACACTGCATGCACTTATGTGTTTATTGTTTTGATGGGACAGGGTACCATGCCCTCTGTAGTCCACTGCAATCACACCATGGTTACTATTTGTGGGCAATATGCAGGGTACTACCAGTAAAGCATCTGTTGCCTAGGCAAGTGTGGTTGTGTATGGGCATGGGTTGAGAGTGCTCTCTGGGTAATACAACGGTTGCTTACTTTGTTCACCAGGCCTTGATGTCATATGTAGGAGTATGGATTGTTACCCCATCCTCTCAGATATTTGACATCTGTTATCCTTGTAAGGTGGACATTGTGACATATAATAGGCCCACCATATAAGAAATTTGCAAAACAGCTCCACAATGAGTCCAGTTTCTACACACTCACAGCCACCTCCACACAGGATATGAATAATAAACACAGACACACACACATTTGCCATGTCTGGGATTAGAACTCCTACCTAACTAATTTATCACACTACAGCATTACGCAGTTATAGGGCGCACCACAGAGATTACTGAACTATGCTTTCCACAAAGGTGTATTTCACTGGGAATGACATCAGCAGGCTTGCCAAAGAAGGGCAATAGAGGTTGTAGTGACTGTGAATGGCCTCAAAGGCATTGCTCTGTACACAGACCAGCAAACACACACACACACACACACACACACACACACACACACACACACACACACACACACACACACACACACACACACACACGCACACACACACACACTCATACAAACATCCACACTTGCAATGGCTGGGAATAGAACCCCGACCGAACTACTATATTACACTATAGCATTACGCTGTTATAGGACATACCATAGAGATCACTGGACTACTCCTTCCCCAAAGGTGTATTTCACAGGGAATTATGTCAGCGGGCTTGCCAAAGAAGGGTAATGGAGGTTGTAGTGACTGTGAATGGCCAGAAAAGCATTGCTCCCTACAGAGACAAACACACACGCACACACACACACACATACACACACACATCATGTCTGGGAAATGAACCCCTACTGAACTACTATATCACACTACAGCATTACACTGTTATAGGACACGCTATGGAGATTACTGCACTACTCCATCCCCAAAGGTGTATATCACTGGGAATTACATCAATAGGCGTGTCAAAGAAGGGCAATGGAGGTTGTAGTGATTGTGAATTGCCTAAAAAAGCATTGCTCCCTACACAGGCAAACAAACACACACACTTGCCATGTCTGAGAATTGAACCCCTACCAAACTACTATACCACACTACAGCATTACGCTGTTATAGGCTGCACCACAGAGATTACTGGGCAACTCTTTCCCCAAAGGTGTATTTCAAAGTGAATGACATCAGCAGGCTTGCCAATGTAGGGCATTTGAATTATAGTGGGTGTGACTAGTCTAGAAAGCATTGCTCCCTACACAGGCACACACACACACACACGCACACACACACACACACACACACACACACACACACACACACACACACACACACACACACACAGTTGCCATGTCTGGGATTAAAACTCCTACCTAACTAGTTTATCTCACTACAGCATTACACAGTTATAGGACACACCACAGAGATTATTGAGTTCTTCCCCAAAGGTGTATTTCAAAGTGAATGAAATCAGCAGGCTTGCCAAAGTAGGGCATTTGAATTTGAATTGTGACTAGCCTAAAAAGCATTGTTCCTTACACAGACAAACACACACGCACACAGTTGCCATGTCTGGGATTAGAACTCCTACATAACTAGTTTATCACACTACAGCATTACGCAGTTATAGGACATGTCACATGGATTACTGAGCTACTCTTTCCCTAAAGGTGTATTTCAAAGTGAATGACATCAGCAGGCTTGCCAAAGTAGGGCATTTGAATTGTAGTGGGTGTGACTAGCCTAAAAAGCATTGCTCCCTAAACAGACAGACACACATGCACACACAGTTGCCATGTCTGGGATGAGAACTCCTACCTAACTAGTTTGTCACACTATAGTACTACACGGTTATAGGATGTGCCATAAAGATTACTGGGCTATTCCTTTCCCAAAGGTGTAGTTCAAAATGAATGACATCAGCAGGCTTGCCAAAGTAGGGCATTTGAATTGTAATGGATGTGACTACCCTAAAAAGCATTGTTCCCTGTCTGGGATTAGAATGCCTACCTAACTAGTTCATCACACTATAGCATTATGCAGTTATAGGACACACCACATAGATTACTGGGCTACTCCTTCCCCAAAGGTGTATTTCAAAGTGAATGACATCAGCAGGCTTGCCAAAGTAGGGCATTTGAATTATAGTGGGTGTGACTAGTCTAAAAAACATTGCTCCCTACACAGACAGACACACACACGCGCACACACACACACACACACACACACACACACACACACACACACACACACACACACACACACACACACACACACACAGAGTTAACATGTCTGGGATTGAACTCCTACCTAAATAGTTTATCACGCTACAGCATTACACAGTTATAGGATGCACCACAAAGGTTACTGGGCTACTCTTTCCCCAAAGGTGTATTTCAAAGTGAATGACCTCAGCAGGCTTGCCAAAGTAGGGCATTTGAATTGTAGTGGATGTGACAAGACTAAAAAGCATTGCTCCCAACACAGACAGACACACACAGTTGCCATGTCTGGGATTAGAATTCCTACCTAACTAGTTTATCACAATACAGCATTACACAGTTATAGGACACACCACAGAGATTACTGGGCTATCCTTTCTCCAAAGGTGTATTTCACAGTGACTGACATCAGCAGACTTGCCATAGTAGGGCTATTGGGAGGGAAGTGTGTGTGCATGGGCCATAACCCATTCATCTAATGGTAGACACAACACACTCAGGCACACACAGGTTTATATTCCACAGGTACATGTATACAACTGCTAGATGACTACTGCCTTGTACAGTCATGTTGCACAGTTAGCACTAGCATCACAGAGTCTATAATGCTGAGGGATGCCAATGGCTAATTTCTACAGTGAGTGACATTTACACATCACGTGGTTGTAGCCATTTGGTTGTGTGCTGGTAGGACAGGCCTCATGATGGAAGGCTCTATGTCACTGTCACTCTCTTCCACACATCTCCCACCCACCCCTCTATTATTCTATCCTCTTCCATATGTTATGCAAACATTCTCTGATACTTTCTCTATAGTTATCACCTCATCACAGCAGTGTATTGGTGTTGGTCCACAGTTCATGCAGTGGGACATGGTGGACATGTTACTGTAGTTTGTCCACATGGCCTTCTGTGGACTGTGTTATGTTGTTGTTTGGGAGTCCATGACATAACATACATTGGCAGTACAGGTGAGACGCAGGCCTTTGGCAGAGGACTGTAGGCTATTTGGTAGTTATGCAGACCAGTTGTAGCAGGCCATTGCATTCTGTCATTTCTACAGTACCAGACTGCCATACAGTATATTCACCTGGGTTGACAGGGTAGGTGTGCTAGGTGCTCATGCCAATACTTTCTGTCAATATTGATCAGGTGGTGCAGATGCTGGCAGGGTGCTGCTTTCAGCTAGGGACACACCTGCATGGGACACCTGCACTGCATGCTGCATTCTTTTATTATTGCCATACACAGGTGGGGGTCATATTCTACCCATTCTCAACAGCAGAGATAAGACTGGAAAGGTACCTGCGGGTGGTGGTTGGGTGAGCTGAGTGCATGTGTGCTATGGACGCTACTTGCATCTGACTCACCGATATGCATAGGGCATTCCACTTATGCTGGCTTGTGCAGGGACATCAGCTGATTCTCAATACATCATTCTTAAGACCTTTTTGATCTGAGAGTGTTTGTCCACACATCTGTATTCCCTACTAAAAGCCCAGATAATGTGATGCAAACCTGTATGTACATTTCCAAGAGTGTGTCCATTTTATGGTAAGACATTATACACTGTCTGTCTGAGGTACTTTCCCCTGTGTACTGCTTGTATATCTGGCCCAACAGTCATGCCATGTCCATCTTTCAGATGGTGACACATATTACCTCCATAGATTTACAATGGCTTACTGCTAGAATGGGTTATACTGGGGAGCATTGTGTCTGGCACTGCAGTTGTGGGGACTTGGCCCTGCCATTGGCAGTACTGAACAACGGCCACCA
Organism: Protopterus annectens; assembly: GCF_019279795.1. Lineage (NCBI taxonomy): Eukaryota > Metazoa > Chordata > Ceratodontiformes > Protopteridae > Protopterus > Protopterus annectens. Next base: position 720,088,893 of record NC_056726.1, read on the forward strand.
GGTCAAACCTCACCATGCATACATAGTGACCACTCTCACATAATATGAAACACACACCAACCTAACACACACATACCTGCATATTGTACAACTGCTACAATCTATCCTGCTACCTTGGCCACCTCAGGTCATCTGTGTTCAACTGGTATTATACCTACACATACATGTTACTACATTTCTACATTGGATTGTGGGGTGGGGCACACTTGACTGTTTCTACATTTCTACATAGGATTGGGGCAGGGGCACACCTGACTGTTACTGCATTTCTTCATAGGCTAGGTGGGGTACACCTGATTGTTCCTACATTTCTAAATAGGATTGGGGGGCACACCTGACTGTTTCTACATTTCTACATAGGATTGGGGAGGGGCACACTTGACTGTTCCTACATTTCTACATAGGATTGGGGGGGCACACCTGACTGTTTCTTCATTTCTACATAGGATTGGGGGGGTGGCACACCTGACTCTTGTATACATTTGCTATGACTGTACTGGTATGTCAGGTACTCCATTTCATTCTGTATTCTAACCTATCATGCTGACTAGAGACATAGCAGTGTACTACAGGTCTTAGGTTTGATTGACCTACATATCAGTTCCTGCGTTCTAATCCCTTCAGAACTAACATCCCGCTGCCTGACCTGATGTAGTCTGTCTGTGTAGGCTGGGGGGGGGTTACTCATAGCCATCATTCAGAGGCCTTAGCACAGCCTTTGTTTGTGTATGTCTACATCTGTCCTGCTGACTGAGACTGGTGTTGGGTATGTGAACCCCCCCTAACTGGCATGTATGTGTCATATGGACACACATGTGACCCAGCACATTTCTTGCAGTGGGTCTTGCCACCATGTGTAGTACTGGATACTATGGTGACAACAGTATTTGTTACAGATCTCATGCTGCCACTGTAGGTGTCTACTATCTGCTGGCATCCCATTCAGCCACCCGATTCCCTTGTATGCTCACATCCATACCATAGATACAAGTAACAACACATACTACTCCAATCAGCAATTGGTAAGAAGAGGGACTTACCGTGTGGGTGTGCCAGTACTGAGGAGGGTGCTGGAGGGATGCCTTTGATGGATGCACATAGTACACTCCCTATGCATAGTTGAGCATAGGTAGTATCATGTTTGGCATCACATTTACTGTATGTGCGAGTCAGAGACAGGTGTTATTCCCTGGGTTCCTACTGTGAAAGGTGTATGTGCTATGTGTTGCCTCTTTGCCAAGGCCAGGGCATACTGGGCACACCTCCTTCTGCCTACTGGGGCAGGCTCAGTTTGTTCATCCTCCGAGTCAGTCTGTGCCTGTGTAGGCCTTGGCAATGGTGGGGTGGCTGGGTGGCCCTGCCCCGTGCTGTTCCTACTTCAGCTGTGTCCGCAGGATCATATTGTGTAAAATGGCACATACTACACAATTTGAGTACATCTAGCTGGTGAGTACAGCAAGGCTCCACCGGATGTGTCCAAGCACTGGAACTGTGACTTAAGCATCTGAAACACACTGTCTGTTATAATTCTGGTCAGTGAGTGTGCCTCATGATGGAGCTCTTGTTCAGGTGTGTGTGCATTTCTAATGGGTGTCATCAGCCATGGCTACAGTGCATACCCAGCATCCCCCACTAGGTGACCTTAAGGGATGTCCCATTGGCAAATCTCTGGTACAGCTGCATCAAATGCCAGATGTGGGAATCATGATAGCTACCAGGGCAGCCAGCACACACATTTATTATAATGCTTGGGCATTGCACACAAATTGTCAGTTGATGGAGGGGAAGCCCTTGCGGTTGATGTAAACCCTACCCCGCTCATCGGGTGGTGCTTTGATGCATATGTGCATGCAGTCTATAGCACCCACTACCTCAGGGTATTCTGCTATTTGGTGGAAGAGATGCATATTGCTGGCCAATGCCTCACAGGTGTTGGAGAAATATATGTGCTCACCGGCATGTGCTGATATGGCATCCAGGAACTGGTGGAGTACCCTGGATGCTGATGCCTGTGAAATCCCCATGATATCCCCAGTTGGCCTTTGGAAGTTACCTTTGGCTAGTATTCTTAGGCCTAGACATACCTTGGTATCCCTTGGGATGGGTTCCCCTCTGTTAGTTCTGTGTGTCAGGTATGGCCGGCACAGCTCAACAATTTGCTGTAGGAGGTCCCTGTTTACCCTATAGTGCTCCACTATCTCCAGCTCATGTAGCCCCTGATAGGTTACCCTGGGTCTGTACACTCTTCTCAGTCTCCTCACTGTAGGTTGGTCGGCAACATTCTCATCCTTACCACCCTCAGTCTTTTCCACATGTTGATGTATAATAGCTACTGCAGCCCCTATCATTTTTTTGTTTTTGTTTGTTAAAATTTCCCCACTTGTATACACCGGTGGTGTAGAGTATGTGGGAAAAACCAGGGGGAAAGATGTTTGCATAGTTTATAGTGGTGTTCTGGGCTGGGCTTGTCTGCTGCCTGTGTAATTGGCTGATTCTGTTACATTTCACCTGGCAGCTATGCTAGTTCTCCTTGATTACCTTCCTACTGCTGTTTTCCCTCCCCATTGCCTTCCTGTTTAAGCCCGGGGGCATGCCTCGCAAACAGAGTGCTCAGATGTGCACAGAGCTGCTATTTCCTGGTTTACGATTTTTCCCCTTTAAAATCCGGTGCACAGCACAGACACCTGCATAGGCAATGTAAAGAGTGCTAGGCAGCCTCAGACACACCCCCTTGCTTAGCTCTGCTAAGCTAAGGGCAAACCCGAGTCACAGGGCTCCAATCCTCTTAGAGTATGCCTGACTGACACCCCCCCCCCCATGATGTCAGCTAACTTCTAGGATTTCACCATGCTATTTCTGCACTTTCACTGTTGGGTGCTGACTAGCATTGAGGGAAAATCTGGAATTCAGTATCATTCCCCTCATTTGCATAGGATTGCCTGCTGATGCATAGTTACAGGTCCCACACTGAGCTTCCTCCCTTAGCAACCACTATTCACTGGCCATGTTGTCTTCTGCCTGCCATTGAGTATCATGGCAAAATAGTGATTTTGGTAAGAATGCTTATTTCAGGTTATTTTCTTTATTTTTCACCCGATCCTGTTTGCGCGCCACTGCCCTACGCTTTAACAGCCGAAATCGGCTGAAAAAATAAAAGTTATTTTTTTAAACTCTTTTCCATACCAAAGACCATATATTTGTCCATTGGCATGCTTTACACATTATATACACCCTTTATTTGAAGCTGTCATGGCTCTATTTTGTAGTTTGCAGAAATGTACTTGGTTACTAACAAAGTACATTTCTACAGATTAAACTAGTCCTGCATGGCTGGCTACCAGCTTCCTAGATCACACATTCACCTCATTTGCATGGTTTTCACCTGCAAATGGGGTAATTTGCATACAGGAACTGCATCTGTGCAGGAATACTGCAGGAGCGCTCGTGCACACCCCTGCAGCTTATTCCTGGATTGCACGGCAGCCATATTGCCTCCAAGAGCTCCTGCACTATTCCTGCACACCGTCCAGGGCTTGCTGAATCTGGGGAGAGATTTTGCATGAAGTAAATAAATTATGCTTATAAAATAAATAAGCAAATTAGAATGTGACACCATCATTCAATGGCTAAGTATAATTGTAAACAACAATTTCAGTTTTCATTTGTAATAAAGCTATACAAGTCAGATAAGCACTTTCTGTAGCTAATGTGTCTAGTCACTCAAAGGACATCACCTAGGGAGGTTGGCATAATGGCTAAGGTATTTACCTTATAGAACCAAGATAAAGGGTTTGATTCTCACATGGGGGAATGGGCTGGTCTTCAAATGGCCCACAAGGACAGTTAGCCTAGTACTAATCTATGAACCAGTTTTACCGCTTGGTTTATATTTTTATTTTATTTATTGTATTCATTTGGTGCCAGGGAAGACCTACTACACACAAGCTCTTTTCAGGGGCAACGCAGGAATGACTGTGAATTAAAGTAGACAAAAATAGGCAAGAGGTTAATTGAGGGAATCAAACACTGGGCTACAATATGAAGCATATTATAGGCATATAGCTTTAATCTTCTGTGCTGAACTTAAAGGCCCATAATCATCTCTACTTACCTTATGGATCTGGGCCATTAGTGAATGCAATGGAGAATTATGTGTCCATTAAACAACCAACCTGAAACAACTTGAAAATGTGCAACAATTCTTTACTAAGGAAATCATAGAGTTGGAAAACTAAATGTATTTAAAAAAATAATCAATTTCCATTATAGTATGTTTTTTCAGATCACTTAAAGGTGACCTACTCCTGTTCTAAAAAGCAACATCTTGTCTTGTTCTATTACAATGTCTATGCTTGAAATGGACCAGAGAAGAAGTTAACACTGCACTAGGATGTCAATACTTAAAAACAAGTATCAATAACCAAAAAAGTGAGGTAGAGGAATTACAAAACTCCTTCCAAGATTATAGAAAAAGCTTCCCTTTGCAACCAGAAGTCAATTCTTTATATAATTAAAAAAATAGCTTGGGCTCATTGTAGACAGCATTTATAACAGAACAAAACACAATTCCTCAGTGCAATATCATTATTTAATTCCATCAATCTCACTTAAATACTTTTAACAAAAATCATGTGGCATAACCTACCAATAATAGTACATAAGCAATTAATCGATAACACATTTAAAAACTCTTTTCCAAATAAAAATAATCATAGCATTTAAAACGTTTTTTTCTAAAACACAATACATTAAACATTTACATCACCTATAAGGCATCTGCCTTTTAACTTCTAAAACATAATATATTAAACATTTACATCACCTGTCTTTTATATATTCATAAGTCATAAGCTTGAAAAATCAACTGTGTGAAGTTATGAACTCATAAGAGAAGGCTGTATGCAAATATTCAGGAGACAGAGAAAATCAGACAACACCCAATTCTAAATTGCCCTTGTGTGTTGCTATTTGGTCTTAGACAGTAGGGTGTTCACTTTAATATGGAAATATTTTAATTTATGTAGTTATTTTCCTTTGCAGCAAAATCTTTGCATACAAAGAATTGAAAACTGAAAGCCATACCAGTCTGACCTGTAAAATGACTGAAGTCCTTTGGAGGTTCAAAATTCAGGGCAATAATTAGTTTTGCTCTGTTATAGACAGCATTTGATGACATATTTATTGAGGAACAACCGTTTTCTTACTAACTATGACTAGCTTTGATTTACTAATGTTTTTCTTTTCACTGGTTTTGGGAATGTTGTTAGTATCCCAAGCCACATGATAAATAGAATGTGACCTCTGATGTTGTATAGATGTGTTAAAAGCCTTATGGATATTTTTTTTACATTATTTTTTTCATGCAGTCATCTATTCATTCATTCATGAATTCATTGCTCATTATTCTGAACTCATTTTATTAAACCCAAGGTTGTAGCAGAGCCAGAGCCCATCCTTGCAAGTAAATAACTTGTGTATTGCAGAAAGAGGCATGGAGGGATGGATGTATATGTTTGTATGTATGGTAACCCTTAATTAAGTCAACATTCTTTAAAGCTGACATCTGTTCTGTTGACAAACTTTAGTCAACAAAATTGACAATCAGCAGTTGTGTGAGAATGCATAATTCCTGGTATTGTGAAATATGTCCTTTCCGCAGAATTGTACAATTTCAAGAGTCAGAATATATACTTAACGCTCTCTCTGGGGGTGAGCATATGTTTCTCTTTCAAATATTGCATGTTCAACATGTTAGTGCCAGGGGAGAGGATGTCACTAATTTGACAGAAGAGGCAGAATCCAAGTGGATACTTTGTCTAGCAGCACACAGGGGTAGGGGTTTAAATGAGTGTGTGCCCCTTAAGCCTATACTTAAAGCTAGACCGCTTAAGTAAGGCTATGTATATCTTATATATATTCTTTATAATGTATTATTAATTAATGAGTCATATGTTAAAGTTTGCTCTTTATAATATCTATATCTATGATGTCATATTAAGTTTTAAGTTGTCTTATGAATTTTTATCCATGAATTTTTATTTGTTGATTGATAGTGGATGTGACGTATAAATAGTAGTTGTCTGATTTTGAAATTACATCTGATGAAGCGGAAACTGTTTGTCCGTGAAAGTGCTTACGTCTTACAACTGAATAAACCTCTGCTTTGTTTTTACTTGGCTGTGATACTACGTTATTATAAAAAGAGAGTCGTTTACTCTTGCTGGTAGCAAGTTTTGCGGCACATATGAAATATTTTAACTCTTTTATGAAGATTCTTTGAAGAAACGTTATTCGTTATTGAAAAGTTTATAACAGGTTTCTGCACACGCTGTTTCTGCCTAGTTTGGGTTCATTTTGCTGATACATATATATATATATATATATATATATATATATATATATATATATATATATATATATATATGGGTTCCTATCAGATCCCCGAAAGCCCATTTCACCGAAACTCATTTCGCCGAAAATTCATTTCAGCAAAAATAGTACAGGCACTGTATATGCCCTTTTCCCCACTGTAGTGTGACCCTGGAGTTAGTATATATAAGTAGGGGGGTGTGGGGGGACAGCCCCCCAATGTTGTTATAAACTACTAACTTACCTGGTTAATAGGAACTGGACAGTATAAAACTAAATTAGGTGGGGGGCTACACCACCCACACTCCCCATTGTGGTTTTTGGTGAAATGAGTTTTTGGCAAAATGCTTTTTCGGCAATTTGGTCTCGGTGAAATGGGTTTCGGTGAAATGGGCTTTTGGTAATCTGATAGGAACCCATGTATATATATATATATATATATATATAGACATATTTTTGGAAGAAGCAATCAGTACTTTATCTAAAGGCTGAAGATATAATCAAAAGTATTATAATTCCCACATATCCTCTATAATTCTGTTGCTTACCTAAAACTAAAGTTTATGCAGTGCAAATACAAAACATAGACACTGACAACCCTCCTAAAACACCTTAGTCCACCTTAAACAACATCCTAACCCATAAGCTACACTTAGGTTAACTAAGCAAAACTAAATAAAATTAAAAATAATAAATTGAAATTATGGAATGGATTTCCCATTTGCTACAGTGTAAGAAGTACATCATATTTTCACTGCGTGTACTAGACAATAAATTTCCTAAAATACCCTAATCCAAGGAAAATAGCCTCCAAACCCAAATCTCTACATTTTAACATAAGAAGCTAAGTAAAATTGTATTTATTTATTTATTTTAGTTTAAGTATTAATTTGAATTTGTTAACTATGGCAGAGCACTAATCACAACTGACAATTGCGGTCTTAGGCCACATAAGATCACAACTATAAAAACAGATATTATTTAAGAGTAGAGAGATCAGTGAAATACAACATGATCCAAAGAAATGTCAGAGAGAGAGAGAGAGAGAAAGAGAGAAAGGGAAAACACTGACAGTATTCCAAAAAAAACAAACAAAAAAACAGGATATTACAGTATACTTAGTAGAAGAAATTATACACACTTATATACATAGTGAAGCAATTACCAGATAGATAAGTGTGAGTTTAATTAGTGGAGGATGGCTAACAAGTGGAGGCTAGAGGGAGACTGGGCAGGGAATATGAAGTTTTACCAGAGACATGACAGTGATATTTAGGTAATGGTCTGGATCCCATAAACTTCACAGAACTTGGAGCAATCCACCGAGCTCTGCCCAAGAATTGTATCTAACCAATACACAGATATAGCCCAGTCTACAGAGAACACCTCAGCACAAGGTAGACATGACCAGTGACATCAGCACAGCCAGAATCAGTCATGTCAAATACATATTCAAGGAAAACTTGTTCTTAAAGTGATATGTGTACGTGCATTATCCATGCACATCTACGGATGGTATACAAATGCAACAAAACTTTTGTAATACATGGAAAGTACTAAATGAAGATAAATATGCATCAGCCATTATTTCTGAAGTGACCAATATCTGCAAACATTTATGGATATTGCCATAATACACAGATGGACATATATAAATACAGCCATCACAATTTGTGGAATCAGAAATAATCCACAAAATTTCAAATAAAAAAAGGAATTAAGTAAGATGAAAGGCAACCAGAGTCACTTTTCCATGGCTAACAGTAGCTAATAGTGGGTATGGACATATAATGTGCAAACACAAGGAAATAAGGTGAATGGAAATCACATGTTGGGTATGAGTGAAGAAGAGGGGCACACAAGAAGTATAATTAAAATGCATGATAGAATAAGAAAGTCAGAGGGGCAGTCACAGCAGCATGGGCAATTTTTTTTTTTTGGTGGGAATAGACCCCATTTTTTTTTATTGCAGAACAAAAGGAATGGAAAAGACAATGAAAGAGAAGATGGGCAAAAAAGTGGGTACAGAAATATAACAAATATCACAAGACATGATGGACAAGTGTTGCAAATACACATAAAGGATAGGTAAGGTACATAGACAGCACACATATAGACTATACAACAAGGGTGAAGGAAACAGGGCAGCAATGCATACCAGCTATAGTACATCATAAACATACATATGCAACAATGCAAAAATTAGTGCTGAGAGGTAGCAAACTGACAGTCATACCAGAATGAGTATGAATGATGCTAATTATGTGTCAGAGAACAGTACATGGAGAGTGCCTTTTCTGAGGTACACAGTGAATAACAAATGCAATCATCAGTAGGCTGTCAGCAGTACAAGTGTAAGCCAAGCAACAGCAAGGATGATCAAATCCAGGCAATGAAATGCAGGAGCAGACAAGAAGAGGGCAAACTAGAACCTTCCATGTCTTTCATCCAAATTTTGTTTTTGCAACATCCAACCTTGCATGCAAAAGGCAAAAATCTAAGTACAGTACCAAATAGCAGTACCCCAGCAAAACATATGAGAAATGGGATCTATATGTCAAATACACACTCCATGCCACAGGCAACACATATTGGTGTTCAGGTATACATAGATGCGTGGCATACAATGGCATTCATAAGTTAAATGGAAAGAAGGCTCATCACACATGCCCACACCAAGGATATGGAATATGAAGTAAATGGTGATAAATATACGATTAGTGAAAGCTAGGAAATGCAAGCCTGTGGATAAGCAGGAAGATAGAAATGCCTAGGTAATGCACAACATACAATTACAACACAAACACTGATAAAATCTATTCAATTGCCACCACCTTGTATGTATATGCCTTACATGTATATGATACCCATCATGGTGTCACAAGGTCATATTGTACCACTATACCTACATTCCAATGATGATACATTACAGGAAGGTAAACATACACAAAGACATATGCCATGTATATGTGAAACATGTAGGCCAAAGCTATAAGAGGGGAGGGATAGACCCACATCAGTGAAGAAATGCCAGCAAGAAAAAGTATGCTCAGAATTAAGCAGGGCAGCCATATCTAAGGAGACACAGAGTGCAGGCATGTGTCCACAGCACAAGATGGACTGCAAGTCCTGAAAAGGTACATTGAAGCAAATGGACAATGACTGACAAATATGCCTAGTGCATTGGGGATGGCTATAAACATGTCTGTGTACAAATGACACAAACAACACAGTAATATGCAACAATTAAACATCAAATGAAGTGCTATATAGCAAAAGTCAGTTTGAATATCATATACCCATATATACTGCCATGCAAACATAATACAACAGGAGATACAATCACTGTTATTGATATAAATATAACAGCACATGTGTAGAACTGATCAAAGGACAGGCCAGTGTACATACGTACAACACAACAAAATGGAATGAGTGCATATAACCAGTTACATACTACAAGGCTGGTTGTGTGTCGACCATATTTTGGCCATACACATGTACATCCATGTAAACCAGTGCAAATGAACTACAGAAGCATGTACATGCTCATGTATGCTAGCCCTACAAAAGCGTATACACATTTATGTATGCTATCCCATGTATACATTTCCTAACAGAAGGTATGTTCAAAAAGTATGATAAGCACCATAGTCAAGATATTGACAAAAAATGGAGGCATGAATGATGATAAACCAAAAAAAAAAAAGAAAACTCTTCCATATATTCATTAAGGGAACAATGAATGTCAATGCAGTATGTAAAGGATACATGTTCAGATGAATCTGTCACAGTAGTCTAGAACAACATGGCACAATAAATGCCAGTACATCCACATGTATGTCATTGTGCAGTGAGACAGCATGACTCAACAATGTTACATAAGTTACAAAATTAAGGACATATCATGTTGAGCAGAAGTAACACAGCAAAAATCAGTACATTAATGGGTGCAATACATACACATTTATAACGTGCAAATAAACAAACTTGACTGACCTCAGTGTGTTGTGTGGGAAGAATGGATGGGAATGCTGTAGTGTGAGAGTTGCTGTCATCCCTTCTAAGTATATTCAGGAACTAGACAAGCAGAGCATTCATGTCTCACTTTCATTATGCTAACTTTACAATCATATCTGTCACATATGGGGCCAGAGTCTATTGCAGATAAAAATATTATGCTTCACTGCATGCGCAGGAGTATACACAACACACACACACACACACACACACACACACACACACACACACACACACACACACACACACACACACACACACACACACACACACACGTGCGTGCACACATGCACACACACGCACACACAAGCACACACAGGCACACACACACGCACACACAGAGTATCACCCTTGTCCATATGATGCAATGACTGTAGTAATGATATCATGTGCTCATTATGTAAATAATAATGGTAACACAAGTCATCTGGCAATGTGTGTTGTACTTTAGCAGCAAAACAAAACCACATACGACCTAATATGTGCATTATTCTTTATGATATATGTCCAAAAATATGACAGTAATATGGAATGTATATGCAACTGTGCCTTGGCTATAAAAATTTAAATATGGAGAGCACCATGGTGGCAGCATTACAAAAGTGGATCACCCAGGCAATACTTATTTTTCTGAGGGACCACCCTATTGGGGTGGAACTTCAAATAAGATCTCTCTAGCAATCTCCCAGAAGGAGTCATGCATGGCCTGCACCATGGCCTGAAAGAAGTTACCTATCAGGTCCCTCCTCTGCATCTGGAACACATCTGTCACTTTATCTTGGACCTGTTGCCAATAGTTATCAGCCTGGCATAGGGTGGATGTTTAAACGCTGAGCCACAGGAACAATGACACATACATGCCCTGGTCTGTTATTGCCATCATCATTGTACCTGTCATGGTCACTATCATTGTCATTATCATCCTCCAACAGGTAAGGTGGCATGAGTCCTGTGGTCTATCATATTTCAACACAGGAGGAAAATGCTATACAGACCTAATAGGTATTAAACTAAAGGGATGAATAAATGAAAATTCAGACAAAAAATATTCAGACTGTATGTTGTAACTGTTTTGTATGTATGTTACACCACTGTATGACCTTATCCAAGTATAACATCCCTTCCATCCCATACTAAATTACAAAATGGTGTGTAACATACCTCACAGTCATATGTCAAACATGTCTGAAATAAAGCACCATCATAGATAAGAGATGCACATAAATGCATATGCCAGATAAAATACATATTCATTACTTATGTATATAAGCAGATATCATATACAGCATGTGACATTCTACAATGTGTTGCTATGATAGATCTGTTACAAAACATGACAGTAATCAAATGCAAATATAACAAACTAGAGATTACACAATGGACAATAAATGGTACAAAATCATTATGAAGGGCCTGTCATGGCTCTTGATTCACAGAAGGTCAAGTCAGCAACTCCTTATGCTTTCTGGGCAGTAGCTACTCTGGTTTCACTTCAGAAGCCTGAATGATCACAACCCTGAACTGCATAAGCCGGGAGACCAAAAGCCTGAAATTTCATAAGCCTGAAAACTCAAAAGCCTGAATCCCATAAGACTGAAAATATACAGAACACAAAAAATGACACAGAAAAACACATACAAGTCAAAGGATAGCACCCCCCACACCCTCTGCTAATTAAATATATCAACTCCGAGATTGCACTTTAGTGTGGTGAAGTGCAATCTTGGAGTTGATATATATATGAAGTAGGGGGTGTGCGGGGTGCAGGGGGGCTTGCCCCCTGGTTATATTTGGTGGAATATAATCTGTTTTGTGTTGCCTTCAGTCAGTATATGTATCCTATCTGTTTTCAGTCTTATGGGACTATTATGTCCCAGTCCCCTTCAATAAACACATCACACCAAATGACATTTGACAACCTTTATTAAATTTCCATAACATAGCTTTGTTCACCACATTCATTAATTACAACTATTCCAGTATAAGTGATTCTAAACACAGCATAATATCATTGTAATGTTAATCAGGGCAGTGTACCTAGTCACCCTGCCCAGTAAGCAGCGTCCACACCTCTGCTCGCTTACTTTTCTAATGAAGCACAATCCTTTAATGTTAATCAGGGCAGCGTACCTACTCACCCTGCCCAATAAGCAGGGTCCATACCTCTGCTCACTTACTTTACTTATGAAGCAGCATCCCATCTCACTTTTCATACACCATTCATTGACTTATCTTCCACCAAATAAGCAGCATCCTTGCCTCAGCTTACTTATCTATTCAGCAAGCTTCCTCCAGCTACTCATTTTCCTTTCCCCAGATCCTTAAAATGAACATCCAGACACCAGAGGGGGAACAGAAGAGTGCAAGCCTATCCCTCTTCTCCGCCTACCTCCACTGATAAATAACCCTAATACCCCCAACCCACCAACAAAAAGAGGGAGGATGGGCGAGTAGAAAATTCACACAAAAATGTGCTTGCTTAACCCAGCTACACTAGACTAAACCTCTTAAGCCCCTCCTCATCCTTATTATATAATTTCCTTCCAACCATCCCTACCTCCACTTAACCCTGTCACCTCCCCAACTCACTTAACTCCCTCCTAATATCAACCTAACCTGCCATGAAGATGTCCTGGGGCAACTTTATTTGTTGCCAAACTTTATTTGCCCCGGTCCCCTTCAATAAACACATCGCACCAAATGAAATTTGACAACCTTTATTAAATTTTCGTAACATAGCTTTGTTCACCACATTCATTCATTAAAACTATTCCAGTATAATTGATTCTAAACACAGCATGACATCCTTGTAATGTTAATCAGGGCAGCGTACCTACTCACCCTGCCCAGTAAGCAGCGTCTATACCTCTGCTCGCTTACTTTACGTATGAAGCACCATCCTTGTAATGTTAATCAGGGCAGTCTACCTACTCACCCTGCTCCATTAAGCAGCGTCCATACCTCTGATCACTTACTTTACTTATGAAGCACCATCCTTGTAATGTTACTCAGGGCAGCGTACCTACTCACCCTGCCCAACAAGCAGGGTCCATACCTCTGCGTGCTTACTTTACTTATGAAGTAGCATCCCATCTCACTTTTCATACACCATTCATTGAAGTACCTTCCACCAAATAAGCAGCGTCCTTACCTCAGCTTGCTTATCTACCCAGCAAGCTTCCTCCAACTACTCATTTTCCTTTCCCCAGATCCTTGAAATGAACATCCAGACACCAGAGGGGGAACAGAAGAGGGCAAGCCTATCCCTCTTCTCCACCACCCAGCCTGACCAGGGTGTTCCCCCTCACTTCTACCCAGAATTGTTCAACCCACTACTTCCCAAAAAGGGAAGGGTAGGCCAAACATCATTCGGTGTACCCAATATCTGTAAAATACCTTAGAATACCGTCATAAATCCACCTTGCCATACCATCACTGAAACACACCCTAATGAAACTAAATAAAGTAGGATTACCATGACTCCACTGTACCACCGGAACATCCACACCAAGAAAATACATACCCTTTTAGCCTGCTTCCTTCAAAGCTGAAATCATGGCTCAACCTGAACAGATGACAACCTATAACCACAACAAAAAACACAAACTATAACCCCTTAAACTCAAATCGACACTCAGTCAAAACAACTAGTATAAAGACTCACACCTCAGTTACTGTAGGGAATAGTCTAACTCCAAAACTTTAATGTCCTAACTTTAGATGGCAGACAACCAGCACCCCTTTACCTAGTTCCTGAAAACTTGCCTATGCTCAGCAATGAAGTACTCTTTGTGCCCAGCCATAAACACCCCCAATTCACTCATTACCAAACCATTCTTAATCCCTGTTCGTCCCTGTCCTTTCCCCTCGAAAGCTCCCTTTCCTTATACCACTAGTAGGTAATTAAGACCTGTCATACCCTTACCCTGCAACCAAGCTTCCTTTAAACCTTCTAACTCCCCTGTAACAATACACCCAGTTTCTAAAACTACCCCAACATATCCACCTACCTATCATGCTTCCTAAAACCCTATCTACAAAATTCCAAACCCCAAGTGAAATGATTCTTGTGCTATTCTGTAAACCTTAATCTGACATGTAACATTAACACTACCTACTCAAGGGACAAATTTATCACCCCAAAGGTACCACCCATTAGGAACAAACTCCAGCATCCTGTCAAACACCTCATTGGCCCTTCCCCCATGTATGGTTCAAATAACTGGCTGAGTGAATACAACTACCCCAAGGTTCCAAGAAAGCAAGGATTGAACTTTACTAGCTCTAGCCTAATAAGTTCCTGTACTCCTATGAATGTTGTGACTCTACTCATCCCATGGGATCCCCAAACTCACCATAAACCGTCCCTGACAGTTTTCACCTTGGCCCCCCTACCTGCCTCTTCCTTAATTGCCATCTATAACAATGCAATAATCAGCTCCCACTAATTAAACACAGAGCTCTAACATGCCTTACTAAGGTGATTATTCATACCCTCCTTGTGCCCCATTCCAGGGCAAAAACATTTATCCTATCAAAACATCACCTTTTAAATCCCCTTTTGAAGCCACCACATGATGCCTTCTGTACTTCAGCAGTCTGCAAAGAAAAGAAAAAACAATAAATTCTATGTGCACACCTACCAATAATTACTTAATATGGAGGCACTGACAAGGACCCCTGCCACGCCATCAAGTGTTTGCCAAACTTTGCCCCAAAGTATGGCACCAGCCCCCCTTCCCTTTTTTTTTTTACTATGACTCATATCCTCTTGGACAAGAGTAATACCTGCAGAAAAAGAGCTGAACTTGTCTAGCTGGTAAACATCCAAGCCAGTAGCCTAATAACTTCCTATGATACTGAGAGTGCCATGACTCCACCCCACTTACCTGTACCCCGTCCACATTGACATGCCTTAATGAGCACTAAATAAATGCATTACCTGTAACCTCATCAAGCCCACTGCAGGAAATCAAACTCTTACCTATGGCCAATGGCCGTTTCTCTCTTTTACTATTGAATGTAAATGCCCAAAAGCAGGGACAGACTTTTAACGCTAATCTAACATATTGAATGGTTACTAGAAACAGTTGTACAACCAATTAACCCAGAGATCACAAACTCAAATGCCTGTTCTTCTCTGACTAGCAGTGTAAATCCTCTACCAAAATTGACAACTGGAAATCCAGTCAGTAACTAATGCCCACTTGTCCACCCCATGTGTAACCTCCTCACTCGCCACTGCTTCCATCATCTGCGAATTCACTGTAGATTGCCACAACTGGTACTCGGCACACCACCATCTACATAGAAAAGGACAAAAGTAAACCCTCTAATATGTAAAGAGAAGGCTCCACCTTATACCCATCTATTCCAATTACAGCTGCAGCATTCCAAGACCCCATCTGTAAGAAAGAAAAAGACATGTAACTCATCCAAAATACATAACACACATTCCAAGACATCTTCAAAGACAGCCTATCCTGCCAACCCGGGAAAGAATGTACCACTGCCACTCATATCTATGACAAAGCAGCCGTAATTGAAGCTATACTTCCAATGACCCTATCAAATACTCAAGATAAATTTAACTAACAGTTGAGTATATTAAAACTAAACTCCACACACATAGGCAGCAATCTACTTAACACCAAATGTGTTATAAGGGACCTTGGGACCCAGGTGGACAGTAGTCTCTCCTTTGATAGTCACATTGCCACAGTAGTCAGGAAGTCCTTCTACATGGCACACCTCATCATAAAAGGGTTCTCATCCAGGAAAAAAGAGGTCATCGTTACCCTCTACTCATCACTCATTAGACCCATTATAGAGTACAATGCCCCTTTTGGAATGTACCTCACAAGACATCTGCAGCAGCTGGAAAGGCCACGGAAGTACCTCACAAATAGGATTACTGGACTCAAACAAATTCCCTACACTGACCGCCTTAAAAAACTCCAGCTTTACTCCGTAGCATATCGCCTACTTAGAGGTGATCTCTGCCTAACATATAAAGCTATGTCAAACCCAGAGCTGTTGGACATGCTACACCTATAGAAATCCCAATCCCTCAGAGCTACACGCTCTAGGGACCTAAACCTTGTCACCACAATAAACAGGACATGCTGGAGGGATAGATTCATATCCCAGAGACTTCCCATACTCTGGAACAGGCTACCCATCTATGTCAAGCAAAGTTCTTCATTAGCACTCTTCAAGAAAAATCTTGATGAGTGGATGGGAAATTGGGAATACACCCCGGGGATCACTTCTGTGTGTCTGCTCATCAGTGGCACAGGAAAATAACTTGCTTGGGTGGCGTAAGCCAGGGAACCTTGTTGGCTAGGCTTGCGTAGGCCCTTGGGCCGATAGCCTAGTACCTACCTATGAACCTATGAAGGGACCTATCAATATCCATAACCCCGGTAACCTTGCGATTCCAGACCAATCAGTTAGTGCCCTGTATAAGCCAAACTAACTTATATTGTAAAACCATCTGCCTAGCTCTTAACCTTCTATCCCCAACTGAGGCACACTAACTAACATAATATGGAACAAATGGACACAACGCAGCAAACCTAATAATACCTGACTAGCAGCTTACAAAATACAATCAGGTAGTATTTTAAATATTCCTCTTACAGACATAAAAGGTTGATAGCACAGGTCGCAGTAGCAAGCTGTCATAACATGATTTATTAACAATAACATGCACGCATGTCATCTATTTCAGTAAACTGCAATTATAATACTTTTTGTGATATGTTATATAATGAGACAAACTTGTAAAAATGTAAACACTGCAAGAAATTCCAAAAACGCCAAAGCAGTGCAAGTCAAATCGCCCAAAACACGACCTCTTTCCACACAGATGCAGGAAACAATTTTATTAAGCCTTAACAATGCTTTTCGTTGTTTACAAAAAAAACAACTTCTTCAGATAAAAACATTTTAAAACACTGGGGTTTAAATTCCCCTCCTTCCTATCACATGTTTAAAAACAGTAATATGAGTGGCTGTCCATTTCTTGCTTAGAAAGCAAACGCCACCTCCCTTCAAATAAAACAAACAGTTCTACTATATTGTAAACATCAAGGAACATTAGTTGCATACATAAGCCTACCTAATGAATAAATAAAATCATTTCTAAAAAATGTTTACAAAAAAATATTTTCTTTAAAAATATTGTATTGTGAAGCATATATTTATATACATTAAAAAGTTGAACCGTGATATTAAGGACTACAATAATGGAACAGCTTATCCAAAACCTAAACATGTGATAGGAAGGAGGGGAATTTAAACCCCAGTGTTTTAAAATGTTTTTATCTGAAGAAGTTGTTTTTTGTAAACAACAAAAAGCATTGTTAAAGCTTAATAAAACTGTTTCCTGCATCTGTGTGGAAAGAGGTCGTGTTTTGAGTGATTTGACTTGCACTGCTTTGGTGTTTTTGGAATTTCTTGCAATTGACATAATGAGGTCTGACAATGCATTTCTTTGACTGATTCATATCTCTCAATTCTACCTCATTATGAGAAACATTCCTCATCCGGGGTCTTAAAAACTGCCTGTTATTCATTGATCCACGATTCCACATTGAAAGGGCATGCCACACATTCCGTGTTAAGAATTTTTGAAGAAATATCCATAATGAGTAATGCTAGACCACAATTCATGAAAGGAAGATTTTTGTTAGTATAAAGTAACACCTTTAACAATGCTGAGAACTTCCTAGCTGAAGTTGATAATAAGTGTTCCACATTTTGCTCATTTGTTCCACGTTATTAGAGAAGTTGTTCCATATCTTTCAGGGCAGGTTCAGAGCTGTTGACTTATTAACCCCAAGATCATTCATTACTTCTGCATCACACGTGTTCTATTTGGTGATATTACTTAAGGCCAGGCATTTTCCCATCTGTGTTAATGTTCTCTGTTTTAATGCACTGCATCCAAAGACTACTTGAATCATTGAACATAGGTGTGTAGTTTTTGATTCTAATAACAAAGATGCCTTAAAAAGAAAACAATATGAGTGTGGCTTTGCTTCTGACCATGAAATGCTTCATTATTAGTCAGAATTATAAAAGTGCAACAGTTAGAAAATGGTTTAAGAAAATAGTATTTTTTTTTAATTATCTTTGATGCGTGAAGATAGTTAATGTTAAATCAAATTAGTAAGGAAATCTCATCCAGAGTGCAGTGCCTGCCTTCCATGTGAACAGTGGATTTTAATTCAGGGTTGGTTATATTGCTTATTGGTATACACTCAATTTCTGATCTATGCTATTGCGTAGAAAAGTGCACAACATAGTTGTAGCAGATTTTGAGATGCGATAAACAGCTCAAAATCTTTATGTCCAGTACTGTATAACCTAATACCCGTTAAAAGTAAATAAATAAATAAAATGGTCATAGCTACAGTAAGGTGCAAAATCTGAACCACGACCACTAGAAAGTCAGTAAGGAACATGTGTGTGTGTGCGCACCGATCAGAAACAGCCACCCCCTTTTGACGTTCATCAGAATACTCCTTTTTCCCTCTAGACAGTATTGGTTGTGATTATCGCATGTCCCTTTAATAAATGAAATCAGGTAAGAAACATCACACCAAATGAGTCTTTTCTCAGCACTGGATGATGACTACTGTAAACAGCTAATGTAATGATTCTGTGCACTTAACCAAGCATGATAAACAAAATGACCATTCCGTTGGCTTTAAAAAGGAACCTCTAAGCTATCAGAAAAGACAAGCAGTCTGAGAACACAGGTAATCGAGCTAACATGCTATGATTCTGTACTATTTTCAAAGCTTCTTTTATGTACGTGCCAGTCAGCTTGTTGCACCATGGGCATGCGCAACAACAAGCCATCACACCCAGGTACCCCAAAGCCCGCAAAACAATATCCAAACCTTGAAACGTCTGAAATGGTCCTCAACTATAGTTGCCTACCATGGGAACTGCAACAACCACTGGAGCGAACAGCAGAATTCACCCACCAAGCCCCAACATGCTGAGTCCAAAATATCTCCTCAGTTGCATCCCACCCCTGCAGCACTGGGCCTATCCCAACCAGAAAAGCGGCACAAATGTATTCCACTGCAAAGTAGACAGAGCTGCCTTCACAAAAGGCACCAACCCGATGGACCACAGCTCTCAACCTCTCAAACCAAAACCTGAACAAAGCCAAGCAAGGGGCGAGGGCACCAAAACCCCACACCAGGGACCAATCCACAGCACTCTTGATACCCACAACCACAAAACAGCAAGATTTTGCCACGGTGCATTCCCTAAAAGCACGGGAAATCCAACTCAACACCACCACGCTGAAGCTAACCAACATTCTGAGACAAACCCCAACGATTACCGGCAACCACCATATCCAGAAACCACCAGTCCAAAAAAAAAAAAAAAAACCTCCTGTAATCATCATGTCCCAATGCACTAGTGCCCCTGCACCCAACAATAACTACCACACCCTCCAGTATCACCCAAGACCTACCTGCATGCAGCAGTACCCACAGGTCGTCAGGCATAAACTTGCAGTAGCAAGTTCATGCCAAAATCTGATTGCTTAACCTAGCTACACTAGACTAAACCTCTTAAGCCCCTCCCCATCCTTATCTCATTTCCTCCCAACCATTCCTGCCTCCACTTAACCCTTTCACCTCCCCAACCCACTTAACTCTCCCCTAATATCAACCTAACCAGATGTTCCGGGACAACTTGGTTTGTTGCCAAACTTCATTTACCGTTAAATATAATTTGATTTATTCTTTCATTCCATATAATCCATATGATATAAAATATTTTTTATCTATTCTTTTAATATGTTCTTTACTGATATACTTATAATATCCCTATTTAATCATATGTTTATTTTATCCACTTCTTTTATATCTTCAAAAACTCTTCTTTACATAGTTTTCCTGTAACTTTTTTCTCTTTTAAATTTCAAAAACACAGATTCAGTAGTTCCTCTTTCTTTTTATATGGCGTGCTTCCTTTTACTGGTAATTTATCTATTACCAGTCTCCATAAAAATCTTGACATTCTCTTTGCTTGTTACACCATTTGCATCTTATTTTTATAGTTTTATTTTTTTCATCTGTTAGATTTCCTTATGTTTTTACGCAGTAATGTTTTATAATTGCATTCTTATACCATACTTTTCTTTCTTTTTCTAGATCATCAGTTTTTGTTTTCGACAAAAAAAATTTTCTTGCTAACAATTGTTTTCTTCATTTATACACTCTTTTCACAAAATGTATCATACATTTATACAGTGTTGCTACTAATCTCACATTTTTTTATTTATCCACTTTAACACTTTATACAAAATTAATGAAGCAGCATAGGCTACTGGATTAATTAACTTTAACCCACCTTCCACTTTATTTACCTTCAAAACTCATCTTTTTACAGAGTTTAATCTAACTCCCCACATAAATGAAAAAAAAAATATCTGCAATAATTCCTTTTCAAATATTGTTGGCAACATAAATACACTTACTAAGTATGCTGTTTTACCCATCACTACTGACTTTATCAAAAAAGTCTTTTTCTGAATGATAATTTATATGTTTTCCAGAAAAGATAGATCCCGGGATTCATGAAGCTCAGCGCAAGGATGGCGTTAGCCTTGCACTGACCGTGTGGCGTAGAGATGGCACAGCAGCACCATATGCATATTAATGAAGGTGCGCTGCCACAACATCCACGTGCACAGGAAACGTGCGCAAGTGCAGGGGTTGTGTTAAAGTACTGCACTGAGGCATGAACATGGCTACAGATGCGCAACCTAAAATGCTGACTAGTACAGCCTGCCTCTAATAGTAATCATTCCTGTCAGTGTCCATGGATACTGAAATATATGGAAAGCATACAAGAGAGTTCCGTGAACACCAAAATAAAAAGTAAACACAAAAGCACGTAGCTGAATTTTGAGCCCCCATCCCTCGAACAACGACATTTAAAACCCTGTGCCAGTATTTCATTGTAGTGTTGATTGTTACACCAAGTGGAAGCGAAACGCAGCGTGTTTCTGTGCCGCTGCCCTTTGCTAAGCCTAGCCCAATGATTAGGGTTATCACCTGTCCCACTTTGCGAGGGACAGTCCCTCTTTCGGCAGTTGTGTCCTGACCAAATATATTAAAAATGGCAAATGTCCTGAGATTGTAGGACATAATTATGTCCCATATTTTATGTAATACTTGCATAAAATAGTTATTTCTGTATCTAAAATACCTAAATGTTACAAGAAACAGAATAAGCAACTAAACTGCTACAAGAATAAGCTTTTATTTAGGCAAAAAAGTAATGTTTTATCCTTTGTACTGACCGTGGGTATGTGTCGGCCTGTAAAATCTGATGTGTGTCCAGAAAATGACCCACTTTGGCCATTTGAAAAGGTGGCAATCCTACCAATAGTCAGAGCATTCACTCAATATCTGCCCATTCATGGTCCGAGTCGTCCTTGTCTGGACGGCCCAAAGATGAATGGGTATTACCCGGGTCTACCTACCATGTCATGAAAGATAAGTATTTGCATGTACTTATGTGCGTGAAGTACAGCATGTGGAAGATCAAATATTACAAGGGTTGTTCTCACAACCATATTGGTACCACTGATATGTGGAGTACGCAATATGTACTGCTGTCTGTACCATGGGCCAGCAACCAGAGAAGGGATGGATAGTGTGTTTGTGGAATTTGGGGGGGGGGTGATGGGTAATGTAATAATTCGCCAAGGGGAGACAGGGTCGGATGTACAATAGGTGAACTGGAGTTGTATGAGGGAGTAGTGGGTGAATCAGAAAGGAAACCAAAGAACATACATTCACATCCCCAATACACCTTGACAGGCCATACTGCAGAACACAATCCCACGAACATATGAACATTAAAATGTGTGATACACATGTACAGAAACATTACCGACTCACACCCACATAATGATCTGGCCTGAACTGAGCCATCCAACCCCAA